>NC_053161.1:12435191-12643974 GCF_016835505.1 Polypterus senegalus | reverse complement strand
CTCTGGAAATGTGAAACTGTGTTGGAAAGTCATCTTAATTTGACATAACCTGCGATTGCTAGTCAGGCAATATGACATGCTTAGGTGACAACATCAGCAACAGCAGTCATCAAGTTTGACATCCTCTCCAAGTAGAGACAGTGTAATGTGACATCGGCTTAAGACAGTTGATAAAAGTGCATGCTCATTAATTTTAAAAGTTAAGAAACTGAATGAAGGACAATAAGGTGTTGTAGCAGGAGTAGTTTTGTCACATGTGCAGTGAAATTCTTACTTGAATGTCTGAACAATATGCAGCATGTCGCCCCTCTCCAAGCTATTCTATTTCTTTATGTTAAATTATTAACTATAGTAAATAAAGAGGGTAAATTAAAATATCCATTATAGTAAATCTGAGTATACACATAATGTAAAAAAGAGCATACATTTTAAAAAAACAGTATTGACACCTGTATTAGTCAGACAATAAATAACAAGAGTTTAAAAAGGGGACTAGACACATTATCTACAGTATGTACAAAAGAGCAAAAATCACTGTAAAAAGACAGCAATCTTGTATTTTAAAGTGTCTGGGTAGAGTTTGCACATCTCCCTCTGTGTCTTCATGTGTCTTTCCCCTTGATCCCCAAGATAGAGTGAGGGTGTTAGGTTACTAGGTGGTTCTGAATTGGGCTGGTGCCCTGGGCAGTTTAGTCACGATGTGCTCTGAACACATGTAACATTGAGTTGGATTGAGATTGTCAGGAGAAATCCTAGGACTTATAAGAAGTAATCACTGAAAGATATCAGGGTATCCGAACGGTTTAAATAGGTTAAAATGTTTCATAAATTATGGAAAATATTAGATATTTTCTGCAGTGGGCTTACGCCCTGGTCAGAGTTTGTTTCCTGCATTGCGCCCTGTGTTGGCTGGGATTGGCTCCAGCAGACCCCCGTGACCCTGTAGTTAGGATATAGCGGGTTGGATAATGGATGGATGGATGGATTAGATATTCTGGACAGTTCCTTATAATGTAAATTTGACATTTGTTCAATTTTTAAGTGAAATAGGAAATACTTCTCCCACTGTGTTATAGTAGGTATTTAGGATTATTCCGGTTCAGTAGGCTAAGGTGGCTTGCAAGCAGCTTAGTGTAAGTGACCACAACTGGCTATAACATTCCATCAGGGTTACCCAAAATGGTGCTGTTAGAGGTTTAAATCCAATACAGTCTAGAAGATAAGTGAAAATTTTATTCCAATAAGTTCCAAGGACATTCCTGGAACATAACCCACTGAGGAGGGTGAATGATGGCATTGCAGTAAGTCCACCCAGCACACAGTTATTCTTTTCCACTAATGGACTTTTCCTAAAATAAGGTTTGAATTTGACATTCCTCATCCAGAGCAGAGCTTAAGAGATATTACTATGTGTGAGGGCTGAGGGGAAATATCTGGGATTAAAACTGGCGATTCTGAGGTTAAATTTATATTTTCTGGTCATAGTAAAGGTCTCTACACTCAATATTGGATAGTCTGAGCAAAATTAAATCTGTGCATTACTCACTTTTAAGCAGAATTAGACTATGATGAGGACTGTATTTAATTAAAGTGACTTCTGTTTATAATCTGAGATTTAAATTGAAATGTCCAGGTCCCTGTGCTTACTCAGATTGCCCTTTTGAGCCCTCTTTTGAAAAAACTGAAAGATATTACCTATAACTCCATGGCATTCAGTTTCCATCGTATATATTAAAGAAATTTTAGGAAAGTCGGTCAGGGTTCTTTAATCAAATTCTCTAATTTACATCCAGTAAAAGAAATGTTTTGATGAAAGATTATATTTGAGGTAACTAGGAGTACTATATTCTTACTGCTTTTCTTAATCATGAGCACAACATTTCCTGTTATAAATGTTCTTGAATTTGTTCTTGTTCTTTTCAGACTACAGCTTTGCAATGTACACTCCATCAATGATAGCAACTGGAAGTGTAGCAGCAGCCATATGCGGACTTCAGCTAGATGATGGTGACAGGTCGCTTTGGGGGGATAACCTTACAGATCTCTTGGCCAAGATCACCAACATTGAAGTGGTATGTATCCCTCATAAGATACCTCCAGACTTTTATATGTCACATTATATACAAGTTATGGGCAGCACAGTTCACGTATTACCAAGAAATAAATAATATATAAAAATGTTTGCATTGAAACAACTACTGCTGTTGCTTAATGCTGTATGAATTGATATAATTTAATGCTTTTTGCTGGAATATAGATATAAGAAAGAGAACTATATTTTAATTTATCATCTTTTTATTGCTTTTCAGTTAAATGTATAGAAATGAAAAATATAAAAATATCTTAAATTTGCTCTTAAATCCATATTTGTTTTACTGTTGCCAACCTGCCCATTTCACACTAAAATTTTAAAAGTGGTACATGTAGCAGAGTAATTAATGACATTGAACAGAGCTGCCCATTGCAGAATCACAAACTGTTTTAACATAATGTTATTTTTTTCCAATTAAATGCAAACCTGAGTTGGATGAAACAGTTTTGAAAATGCATGAAGGGATTTTTTTGTCAGATTAGCAGAGCACATTTCTGAAAACATTGGTCATCTTGTCATTTGGAGAATATGTCAAAGGCTATCTATGTGTTTTAATTTGTATCATTCCAAAAAACAATGTCATCGATCCAAAATGGATATGTGAACATTTCTGTCTGTTGGTAGTATAACCTTTATAAGATGTAACGTAAAACCTTGTACATTTAAAAAGAATAGTGCACAATGGGTGTTCTATCCAAATCAACTGCAAAACTAAGTTAAATTTGCTTTAATCATAAAGGCTGTGAACATTTTTAGGTACCGATGAGAAAATATAATTGCTTAGTTCTGATGTCATGCTTTTATGCTGAACGCAAGTTGTGTGCAATTTGTTAATGTACTTCTGGTTATTGTAGTGTGATTACTTGTTAGCAGCATGGCTTCATAGCACATCATTTGTTTTGAGTTGGTTTGAAACATGCATTTCCTGCTTTATATTTTGCTTATTATTATTTATGTGGTGTTTGCACAGAGGTTCAGTGTTTTGTACTGCTGACTCAGCTTTAGTGACCAAAATTCTGTCCTGTGTAGCCTTTACACATTCTTCCCATGTTTATGTGGATTTTGTCAAGGTACTCCAATTTCCTGCTAAGACATTGTTTGGTAGGCTGAATAATACATTAATTTTCCAAAGATAGTTTTTCAGCTCCGGTGGGCTGGTGCCCTGTGTTGGCTGGGATTGGCTCCAGCAGACCCCCATGACCCTATAGTTAGGATATAGCGGGTTGGATACTGGATGGATGGATGGATGGATAGTTTTTCAGTACAGGATGGTGGAGAGTTTAAGCCTTTCTTAGCAGTAACCTGCATAAAGGCTAGAACTAGACCTAGACAAGACATAAATACACACCATATACTTACAACAATCCAGCTTAGAGTCACCATTTGGCCTCACTTCATGCCGTTGGAATGTTGAGTCCACAAAGGAAATGCATAGAAATATGAATAATTCCACACAGAAAGCGCCACAGTAAAACTTTTTTCTTAGTCTTCGGCTAAGCTGACTCATGCAGACAGTTTCAATGCAGTGCTCTTTATCTGTATCTCATTGTATGCAATCAAATAAGCAACTTATTATTGATAACACCCTGAGCATGTTTTAATTGCTGTACATTCACTGTAGCTTTTGTTTTTGAATCTGCATGGTGCAGTTGACAGATCAGTTTCCTGAAAATGATAAAGGGACATTATATTGAAGTTCTTCACAAACAAATAACAATTATAGGATGCATGAGATTAAAGCTGGCACGTGCTTAACATGAAGCTGTTTATAATAGTATATTTTGTTTGCTCAAAATATTTTTAGAAAGGGTCCCATTTCCATTTTTTTTACCAGTAGAATGACATTTAACTGTTACATCCATGGTGTCCAGCAGTTTTCAATGGTACTCTGCTGGAAATGGATATGCTAGGCATCTCTGCCCAGATGCTGTGGAACCCTTTGTGCCACCCATCGCTCCTGTGCAATGACTGAGATTGAGACTTGTCTTCTGATAACCAGATCCACAAAAGATTTTATGTCTGTATGTCACATTAAATCAGCATTTCAGTGAAATGCAACTCCTTAGGACATATTCTATAGAATATAGCATAAATGATGTATTAAAGTACTCAAATGTTATGTGCTGTTTCCATTGTGTTGTTTACCATCATTCTGATGAGATTATTTTGTGCTTCATATTGCATTTCACACCCAAAGGCTATTTCTCATTGTGGCTTGTTGCCTCTCATGAGTCAGAAGATGATGTATCATAGTCTGGCTTAGTTAAGAGCCAAGAGTTAGTAAATGAGAGAGTTTCTAACAAAAAGAATGTAAATGTCTGGCTTGGTAAAATTTCAGGTTACAGATTTGGCACTTTAGACTAAAGATTCTGGTTAGCCTTATTATAAAAATCCACTAGATCTATCAACTCAAGCTTGTTTATGTTTCTGAATAGATAGATAGATAGATAGATAGATAGATAGATAGATAGATAGATAGATAGATAGATAGATAGATAGATAGATAGACGGTACCGTTTATTTTATTGTGTTGCACACTTCAAAAGTGTAACTGCCACAATATTTCTTTATTAGCCTTTACTCCATAAATAGTAGAAGACATTACAGTACATAGCCTGAGTCAAAAAGTATCCTATTGAGAGTCTAGACAGTAGTTTGCAATAAAATGGATACTGTCTTTGGTTGTTTGCATTGGGTTGGCAACTATTAACGTTGGCATAAACTAGTGCCAACAGTTTAGGTGGAACACATTAGTTTTTGTATAAAACTGGTACCCTTTATTTTGTATAAATCAAGTCAAACAGCTAAACAATTAAAAAATAGAAAAGGAAATGATGTCACTTGTAAAATAAAAAAGAAAATTAAAGGATCTGAAATCGTTTTAATAAGTGATATTTTGTTATGAAAGACTTTCTTTAGCAAGCTGCACCACTGGAGATATAAAATAGAATACAAATCCATTAATAACATAAATAGAAATCTAAAAAAGCAAGAATACAAATTATTTACTACTCAAGCTTCTGAAAATAAAGTATGCCAAACTTCTTTAATGTACTATATGAAGAAACAGTAATTCAGATAACTGCTAAATACATATGAACACAAGATGGGATACTTAAGGAAAATTAACAAAATCCATCAATATGCCTTTATGATTGTCTTACATCTTTACAAAGTTGGACACGTGACTTAACATTTTAAATCTGTTTCACTACACTCATTATTGACAGCAAATTTATTGGTTTGCCTGAAATTTTTAAATCTTCCTGATTTACAGTTTATCCTTAGAGTCAATGACAAAAGAGAAAAAAGACCTTACAGACCTGGTCAAATTAATCAATTAAATGTATTAATTAAAGGAATTGGTGCAAAAAAGTCAAAACTACAAAAAAAACCAAAAGAAAGCAAATTTGAGAAAAAAACTTTGAAAAGGTAAATAAAAAAATGTAAGAATAAGAAAAATAAAAGAACTTAGAAAAAAAAGAGGTTATTAAATCAGTGACCAGAACCAAAATGAAAAGCCAAGAAATGGCCAAAAATGCAATAATACTGAGGAGACAAAACTAAATAGTCAAAAGGCTACAAAACAGTGCTAGGCCAGAAAAGCGAGTAGGTCAATAAGCAAAGTCTTTTTCAGTACCACTGAAACAACAGTACTGAATGGCATCATACTTTTAAAATCCCTCATCCCACTCCATAATAAACATTATATTACTTAATTATACAATCAACAGAACTCAAGCGAGTTAAACAGATAAACTAATGAAAGAGATCAACAAAAGATAATCCACTAATGTAAAGGAATTCACAAAGAAATAACAAAATGAAATCAAATTGAAAGAAATAAAGAAAGAAAGAACACGAAAAAACAAGTAAATAAACTCTATGGGTGAGGCCCAGGTAGAAGCATGACAGTTACCTGCTACTGAAATACACTTACTGTTGTAAATCTTCTCTTACTGCTCTGCCTTTAGCCTCTTCTTTTGTACTCTCGCAAATCACATCCTCTATACATGGTGATTTTAAAACTTATGATACTGCTCAAAGCAGCCAATTGCATATTGCCTGCAATACATGTTGCACTGTTTTTCAGCAACACTCTCAAAATGCTCATGTGAAAGAGGAGAATCTGTGTGTACTGCTTACTCAAAATAACAGCAGTTCAGAGAAAAAGAATTAGCAGGTAAAATGTCAAAGAGAAGTAAAAGTTATAACCAGGAAGACAATAATTAAATAATAGGGCAGGAAAAATAATTGTCGTCACCAGTCAATTCAACAATATAGGTTATTCTTTATTTTTTTTATAGCACAAATCTAAATCTTAGATGATTAGGTATGTGTGGTTCTGGCTTTTTAAAACATCACACTAGTGATGACACATGACTTCCAAGAATCATTTCTCAGAAATGGGAACGGTGAGAATAAAGTGGAAATGTCGAGAGTAAAATCAACATGTCGACTTTATTCTTGACATTTAGTTTTTTTTTCTTCACTGTGTCTGTATTTTTTTTCCTTCTTCTTTTTCTGGCCCTAATACCCTTCTGTAGGTATTTGATGCTGTGCTGTAAGGAAAAGTATTGGCTGAAATACATGCAACTTAGATTATCTCATAGTCTTTGCTGCCATCTAGTGGGTAAAAATAAATAATACATTCTAGGAGATTTTCTCAACATTTAGCCTTCTACCCTGTGATATTGATTTTTGTCTAATTTTGCCTTACACCTTTAATGTCAGATTTTGTTTAAAATTTGAGCTATAAATGTAATTACATTCTACTATTACTGTTAATTTTCTGTTTTACTCATTGTTACGAAATATTTAGAAAACAATATGATCTCTCTGTCTTTGATAAAGTAAATGAAGAAAAATGTAAATGCTCAAACTTTCAAAACAATTAACTAAGTCTAAAAATCACCCAAATGTTATGCCATGTATAGCTTAGTTTAGCAGAGTTTGCTGTTTTTGTGCCATCAGCATATTTTGGATTTCATCCCACAGGCTAAATACATAATTGTTAAGTTGAATGATTACTCTAAATTTAGCTTGTGTGTGCCTTGCAATGGATGTGCATTCCATGTGAGAAATTGGTTATTGCCTACAGCATTGCCTTGCCTTTCTATGATGTGTTCTTATTTTCTCTGTTCCTCCCCTAGAATGCTGTGTTTGAAAATGGATCAATGGATTGAGTGTGCATGTCTTTTATGAGTGATCACATAGTTTAAAACCTTGTTATAAGAACAGCTTTGCCACTCCAGTATTTAAAAAAAAACTATTATAGTGTTACCTATTTCTCCTGAATCATTTGAATAAGAAGAATAAGAATGCCTTTATTGTCACTGTACTTAGATACAACAAAATTGGTTCTGTCAGACCCCATTGCCCAAGTTGTTTGTATTAAAACACTGAAGTGAATTGTGACACATTGCTCAACTATATTAGAGTTGTTTGATTGATTATCTGGTATACAGTACTTTAGTTTTCCACATATGTATTCTGTTGTGGCTGGATGCTGCTGCTAAACTGCTGATGCCACCACTTCTGCAAAAGGGTGTTAATTTTTGGTTATCTTATTGGCCCCACCATTTTTTTGCACAATTTGCTGAAAAGGAGACTTCATTCTGACAAAAGGTTGTTCTTATTTATGTCTTTGATGAATGAAAATGCCTTTCTCACATTCATGTTGCATGAGAGATATGCACCCCTTCATCCCTTTCCAAACCGGTATCTACAACTTCTCCACTGTAAAAGTCCAGGTGTGTATAGTAGCATCAGACTGGGCGAGAGCCAGCCTGACATCATACATGTGAAAGTGTGCCATTGCAGCCTAAGAAGCTGTCCCATCTGCAGAGAGAGGAGAGTCTCCTTCTATTGCACAGAAAGATGAGAGTGCATCTTCGTTAACCCAAAGGTCTCTGGTTCATGATCTCATAGAGTAAATTCCTAATTTGAGATATCCTCCCAGATATATTTTTTAAGGTTGCGGCCACAAGTAAGAGTCACATCCCATGTGGATACAGATTGATAAAGGGGCTCCAGGCAGATTGACCTTTGCTTCACTACATTGCAGATCATTTCAGACAGAAATACAACATGAGCATTCCTAATTCTAGACCTAAGGTTAGGTAGTGTGAGAGTCTTAGAATTGATATGATACCAATCCTCTCCAAGGAGCTAAAATCCCAAAGGATCAAGGAGTCAGATACAGTTAGAGTGGGCAGTTTATTGTTAGTACTGTGGTAAGTAGCCAGTTTTTGTGTTTGCCGTAGCTCTTACTGGAGTGAGCTAATCTGTAAGATTTTTAATCATAACTATGTTTCTTAGTGCTGCTTAGAATAAATCTAATAATTTTTGTGCTGCCTAACATTGGTATTAGAAAATAGAGAGCCATTCCTACATTAGGATTCAAAGATTGAAAATCATACTGTCGGAAAAAGCAACCTGCTTCCTTCTTCTTTAATATCTTCCAGAAAGTTGTGAACTTTCCATTTGGGGTGTGACATATGAATGAGCAAAAAAAAGACTTGGTTTTGCGGTGTTACCCACCCTGATGATTCAGGGCATGAATTTGCTAAGTCTCTGTGCAATCACGAGTCACAGGATGAAACACCATGTTTCTTCAGCTCATAATCAGCATATTAGAATGAAATCTGTCTCTGTTTCTTCCCCTTCTGTCTTTTTTAATGTTTCCAGTAGTCACACATTGAAACATTTAACTTTTTTTTTTTTGAATTAGACCTCTGGGTTTTGGCATAAGATGCAAATTATTTCAGTAAAGGATGGCCAAGGGAATGTCTTTCAAGAAATAAGAGCTGACATTCTTGTGGTAAGACACAGGCAGTTCCTTTACATGTTTTATGCTTTAGTTAACTTTCTCTGAAGAATTTGTTTTATGACAAATCGACCACATATTGTTGGGAAGTAGGAAGCTCTGGTATAATTTAGGCTCAGATTTTGGTTTTCCTGTTGGTTTAAGCTTTGGCCTAAATGTATACTTGAAAAGGGTTTGACCAGCATCCTACGCAAATGCCACCAAGACTACTAATGTTAACTGCAGTTCATGCCTTGAGATAATGGGAATAGCTGAAACAAGAGGGGTTTAACATTTTTTTAACCAAATTCCATAATAGGGTATTTTGAAGCAGAATAATTTCTATAAAACAAAATTCATTTCATTGGAGCTTTGCTCCAATTTTGATAACTAATGTTTTAATTCAGCCTATAAAAACTTTTCTGTTCCAATTTAACAGCTTGCTGTTGAGTTAGAATATAAAACATTGTACCAGCATTCTTGTAAAGGTTTTCAAGTGCATGTCCCAACTTTCTGTTTAAATTATGGAAAATGATTGGATATCCTAGTTACAATTCCTGAATTTCCCAAGTTTTCTAATATTTACCATCAAGAGCAACAGTCCCATGCCTCAAAAGCAGTTCTCATAAAATGATCCCACTGTCTTGAAATTTTTGTAATTTCAACCCTAGCATTTAACAATTGACATATTTTCAAAGGGTGTCCCATTTGATAGAATTCGACCATGTTCATCAGTGCCCTACTGTGTCTTTGTTTGGCATACAAAGCAAGTCTGTTCACATTTTTAGCCAATTGTTGTTGAATCAAAACACAATAAAATGAGATGCACATTAACAAACATTAATGCTATTCTTTTGGCAATGCTAGTAGTGAAACAACCTCAGAAATAATTTAGTACTAAAATTATTTCATAGTAGCTGTTTGCTGTTATAATCTTACCACATTGCTTTTAACATGTTGTGTTAGTATTGTATTTATGTATCTAAATTTCATAAGAATCATCACATAAACATCTCTGGTAATGGGATTACTAATGGAGAATTTCAGACATTCTTGTCTTGTGCAAATCTGTAAAGTTAGTTATTTTCACTGATTATGCCAGTAATACTTCATAAAATATTTCAAAGAGTGTCAGTTGCACATGCACTTAAATGTTTTTCCATTTTTTGTAGTGAATAAATGTTGTTTTCATGGAAAAATTAACTTCAGTTTTTTGAAGGATAAAATCAATTTGGAATCCCAAAAACATGCCTTAAGCATTTTAGAGGGACGCATGTCTGTGTTCTTGTGTGTTTGTGTATCTGTGGTTAAAATGTTACAGATGCTGTACATCGAGAAAGGAATGGACTGGTTCTTATAATATTTTGTGGACAACTTGTTAGTTTGAAGAGCTAATTGCACTTTGGGTAAATTTCAGGTATTCTGCTTTTACACTTCAAACTTTTAAGTCCAGTGCTAGCAACAGCCACACCAGTACTCAGACTTCATAAAATTTACTCTAAGCATTTAGGATTTTGGAAGAAGGGCCTTTCGTGTTGAATCCAAAGCTCAGTCTTTGAGCAGTAGGGATATTACATCTTGCATTTATTTGTGGAAATTTGTTGGAAATATGGAAAAAGTCAGGTGTAAGTCATATCAGATTTTTGACTTAGTCTTATTTTACCCCAGAATACTTGCACTTGCAGCAAAATAAACACAGGAACATTTTATGCTTTAAACTATTAGAGAATGTTTGTTTCAGCAATAAAGAAAATTAGTAAAATTTTATTACAGAATATAAATTGATAGAGTCTCATGGTACAAACATAAAACTAAACAGAAAGGTTTTGTTCTAAATTTACAGCTGAAAAATAACACAGTCACTAAATTTTATATACAGTATATATATACTGTATATATATGATATATTATATATATACCTGTACATATATATTATATATACTATATATATTATATACAGTGGGTACGGAAAGTATTCAGACCCCCTTCAATTTTTCACTCTTTGTTATATTGCAGCCATTTGCTAAAATGATTTAAATACATTTTTTCCCTCATTAATGTACACACAGCACCCCATATTGACAGACAAAAAAAGAATTTTTGAAATTGTTGCAGATTTATTAAAAAAGAAAAACTGAAATATCACATGGTCCTAAGTATTCAGACACTTTCCTCAGTATTTAGTAGAAGCACCCTTTTGAGCTAATACAGCCATAAGTCTTCTTGGGAAAGATGTTTTTCACACCTGGATTTGGGGATCTTCTGCCATTCCTCCTTGCAGATCCTCTCCAGTTCTGTCAGGTTGGATGGTAAATGTTGGTGGACAGCCATTTTTAGGTCTCTCCAGAGATGCTCAATTGGATTTAAGTCAGGGCTCTGGCTGGGCCATTCAAGAACAGTCACAGAGTTGTTGTTCGTTATTTTAGCTGTGTGCTTAGGGTCATTGTCTTGTTGGAAGGTAAACCTTCGGCCCAGTCTGAGGTCCTTAGCACTCTGGAGAAGGTTTTTGTCCAGGATATCCCTGTACTTGGCCGCATTCATCTTTCCCTCGATTGCAACCAGTCGTCCTGTCCCTGCAGCTGAAAAACACCCCCACAGCATGATGCTGCCACCGCCATGCTTCACTGTGGGGACTGTATTGGACAAGTGATGAGCAGTGCCTGGTTGTCTCCACACATACCGCTTAGAATTAAGGCCAAATAGTTCTATCTTGGAGTTTGCTAAAAGACACCTGAAGGACTCTGAGATGGTGAGAAATAAGATTCTCTGGTCTGATGAGACCAATTTTGGCATTAAAAAAGAATTCTAAAGTAAAATTACAACTGCAGGTGAATAGATAGGTAACCAGTTATTTTGTGTTTTATACTTGTAATTAATTTGAGATGTGTTTTCATTTTTTTTTTATTGATCAATGTCAAAAAAGTCAGACTTATGTCCTTAATTGTATAGAATAAAATAGAAACTGAGACAACCTTACTAAAAGTTGCAATTTCCTCTGGTCCTTTGCATCTTTTTACCTCAATGTCCAGAACACAACATGACATCAACATAATTTTTACTTTAAAATAATTAGAAATGATTGTGTAACAAACCAACACAAATTTCAGCTGCTTATGATATGTCGACCACAATAATTTTAAGGAATTTTAAAATATTGTATTTTCTTGAAAAAGAACAAGATTTTTACATTTGCCACTCAATAACTCTTTAACTATTGATTGTATCAAAATTTGTTTCCTATTTTCTGAACACATTTTATGACAAACAAAAAAGGACATGTTAAATTTTTCTCTAGGAAAAATAATGATCCATTTGAGACGGTGAGATTGAGAGGGGGCAGACATTTTATGGGGATCCACCAGAACTGCTACTTAGGAAAGAAGAGGATGTGTGTGCTGCTCGACCATCATTTGTCTCCCAACAATCAAGCTCTGTGTAACAACTGTATTGCATTCTACATACTCTATAACATTTTAAAAGTATCATTGAACTATTAAGATGATTATTATTACTGTTTTATAAATTGTTAGATTAATTGTCTAGATTAATGAGAAGATGTGTGTTGGTAGAGGCAAATAAGGAGACCATTTAGACTTGATTTTAAACCCATTTAAAAACTAAGGAGAACTAAACATATGGTATGTATTTCCTATTGTTGATAATGAAAGAAGAAATTTTATGTGATTTGTTTGCTGCAGTGTATGTATAAAATAGCAATAAGTTGTGGACTTTAGGTTTGAGTCATCATTCATCATGCACTGCTTTTGTCCCAAAATTATTTTTAAAATGTGGGATTTTTTGTCAGTACTGTATGTTTAACCATAGGATATAGTTACTGGCCAAGTTTTTATTTAATTTATATGACAACTGAGTGACACCTACAGGCCTTTTGTTTCTAATTAAAGTTGAACTCATGGAATGAAATTTTTGTAGTATGAAAAGAAATAGATAGGATTGATGTTGGTGCTGTGTGGGAGTGGTCTGGAAACTTGATAGAAAGTGGGCAGGTGAGAACATCTGTACAAGACCTAACTGGAAATTACCTACAAAATGTTTATCGTTGTCAAACTATTTAAAATATTAAGTCATTACTGACATTGTGTTATTGCCAAACCTAAGTCCAGATTGACAGCCCTATATTAATATATTATCACTGTGGAAATGCTGGGTACTTTTTGAATAGTTTTTTTCAACTAAACTTTAAGCTCATTCAGTATAATTTATTCAAGTAAAACATTGTATACATTTTGATTAAGTTACATGAATTAGTTATGTAATATTAGTATTATGGTATTGTTTTCAGCTACATGTTTTCATTATGTTAATTGTACAGAGTTCAATTATTATTTTGTATCATTCTTTATATTCAGGTTATGTTAGCAAAAATTCTACCAATATTTCATTAAAAAATTCGGACATGAATGTCAGTAGGCTTTGTGCCCTAGGAACCAAGTTACCCGAACTATTCTATAACATTTCAGTAATTATTTACCGCTCTGATGCTGATCTTTCTGATCATAACATATGTCATTGCTATAGCTATTGACAAGAAGAATTCATAATTAATTGCAGAGTTATGGTATTTGAGGATTCCTCTAGAGCAAGAGTTCCGAAACGTTTTTCGGCTGCAGACCTCTTTACCAAAAACTTTTAAAACAGTCGACTCCCTAGTCATTTACTTTACTTACTCAAATTAATAAATTTGTACAGTACTCGATTTTAAATATTTCACTAGATATCAAACTTTTCATTTTAATCACTTGTAATTAATGATTGAAAAAGATAAAAGGACTACGGAATATGGAATTATCTTGTGCAACATTTAATATTGAAACCTGC
Organism: Polypterus senegalus; assembly: GCF_016835505.1. Lineage (NCBI taxonomy): Eukaryota > Metazoa > Chordata > Cladistia > Polypteriformes > Polypteridae > Polypterus > Polypterus senegalus. Next base: position 12,630,235 of record NC_053161.1, on the reverse strand, counting down.
ACTGACGAAAATTAAAGCGAAAAAATACAAGCAGAGTTTTTTTTACATTTTTGACATTTATGAAATAAATATATAAATATAAAATAAGTACAAATTGTCCAAGCTGTACTGTCTGCATTTCTTTTTTGGTTCAGTCATATTATTATCTGAATAATTTTGACAGCCCCTATGATAACAAAAAACAATAAAGTATGTACTTACTTGAAACAAGATTTTTATTCAAACTCCTCTGATTTTCTTTTTCGCAGTACTGCTCCTAAATAAATAGTTATATTCAAAGTTCAAATCACAAATAAGTACATGTCACATCAAATAAACCAAATTATAGTGTTTTATGAAAGCATGACCGTACAAGACTGATAGATTCTGATAATATTGAATATCTGTCATCTCGTCCCACCATGAGCAAGTGCAGACATGCAACGGTTTTTCATGTCCGCACTTGCTTTGATATGTTCGATAAGACAATGCACAGACATGTTTCTGCTACATGTATGTTCATGCATTCTTACGTGTGACTCTTTTAATGACACAATTTACATTTTCGTTTGTGTGGTATGTACAGTACAGTAATGTGTTTTTATCAAAAAAGTGTTTTTTTGAATTATTTTACTTCTTAATTAGGTACATATTGGAATTATAGATATTTTGAAGTAACAAACAAATAGCTGTAGTAAGGGGGTCTATTTTTGCTGCCTTCAACCCCCAAATTTTTTTATTGAAACTATTGACCCCTAGAAAGTTCAAATCGACCCCAGGACATCGATATTGACCACTTTGGGAACGCTTGCTCTAGAGTGCTTCTTTCTCTTGCATGATTTGGCTCAAAAACTAATCAGCACACTGCCATCTCATAACAGGCTTAATTTTCGAGTTTGGTATTTTTACATCCAGCCCTTTTATGCTCTAGTCCAGGGGTCCTCAATCACGGTCCTGGAGAGCCGCAGTGGCTGCAGGTTTTTGCTCCAACCCAGTTGCTTAATAAAAAGCACTTATTGCTAAAGTAACACTTCTGCTTCACTTTAGTGATTTTGAGCCCTTATTGCTTAATTTTGTCTTAAACAGCTTTTTTAATTGCTCCTTATTATCAATAACCTGCAAATGACAAGAGAGAGCAGCATTTCTCCATTTAGCTTATTTACATTTACACCTGTGTGTATTTATCTGCACTACTGGGTTTAATTAAATACTTGGAAGAAAAATGAATAGAAAAAAGTGAAGGACTGAGAATTACTCGTCCATTTTAGTCTTCAAATCATTTGCATGATAGAAAGGGAAAGAAAATCTAGGATATGAGAATGACCTGACATAGCAGAGTTAATTTAATTTCATAGCTTGTTAGTGCTTTATTGGCAAGAATTGCTTTCTAATTAAGCAACCAGGTCAGAACAAAAACCTGCAGCCACTGCGGCTCTCCAGGACTGGGATTGAGGACCCCTGCTCTAGACCATCCTCAAGAAACTGTGACACACAGACACACACACCCATCATCAAGATATAGATGTTTTTGGTATCAGGAGACCCTAAATGTCAAGTTCTGCCAAAAAACGGAGATCGAAATCTTTGACAAATCTAAAGTTTTTGCTCCTCCCTCATAGACGATAGGTTATGGTGGAGGAGAGTGCAAAGCAAAAATTAAAATGATATGCTTCAAAAGTTTTATTTCAGGTTTCAACAAGTGAACTATACTTAGTGCTGTCTGAGAAGATACAGGCCCTCTTATCACATAGACCAGGGTTTCTTAAGCCCAGTCCACAGGACACACTACCCTGCAGAAACACACCTGATACAACTAATCAGTTATTTGTCAATGCAGGATCGGGTATGATGGAGACATAAGTTGTATAGTTGCAGAATATGAGGAGATATTGAGCAGACATCTATGAAATAATATGGAAGAGTTTATTATGGTGTACTTCTGATTCCATGTTTATTGATGGAATGTGACTTGATTATTGAAGAAGTGCACAACCGATCATAGACCTCAGTTAGAAGGTTATTTGTGGAGAAAAACCTCCAGCATTTTGAATTTATATAATAGCTGGCACAGCTTTTTTTTGGGTATTCACATGTGTATTTACATTATGCTGCTGACTGAGAATATTCTAATTGGTATATAATACCACATCAGAATTTTGCGTAAACACAGATGAATTGCCTCAGCAGACTAGTAACCATAGAAGCAGGTTCAACACCAGTGTTCACATAGGAATACAACAGAAAATAATGTAAAATATTAATTCAAATTAATTTCAAGAATATGCCAAAACTAAAAAATAATAAATAGCTGTAGATCACAACAGATTTCAGCCAGTACTTAAGTCCTGTTTTTGATTTGTTCTATAATTATGGTACAGTCATCTAGCAGTTTTTATTATTTCTTAGAATGACAAGCAACTACCAGGAAAAATAAAACTTTTAAGATTGATAGTTGTCTGTTTTCCCTGTTTCTGTACCTTTTCAAATTCAAAATACCTTATGTTATAAATCATACTCTTTTGGAGGACCCTTGTTAAATTTTGGTCGTGCAGAAAGTAAAAACAATTTTACTGTGGGTAGAGTTTCTTTCAGTAGTCTCATTATTGCTTATTATGAATTAATGAAATAGTTTTTATAAATATGTACTGAGAACGAATGTGGCAGTGCGTGGTCCCTATGATGAACTGGCGGCCTGTCCAGGGCTGTTTCCTGCCTTGCATCCAGTGCCGCAATGATAGGTTCCAGTCGTCTGTAACACTGAACTGGATTAAGTACTTCTGAGAATCTTATGTTTTTATGCCTTTGGAAAAGGAGGGAGGATAATGTTTACAGTTTTTCTCAGAACAACTAATACCATACATTTTTTATTTGTAAGGTATTCTGGATTTTTATTGTATTCATGTTAAAGCTTTCTTCCTTTCCCAGGCACACAATGATTTTGCTGGGCTAATCCATACCTTATGTAGATGTCTTCACACTATTTTGCATGAAGACATGGAGATTTTTTGTGTAATTTCTACTTGATGCTAGCTAACTATTAGACTAGTGACTGAGTCCGTACAATCAGGTGCCACTGAACGGCCTGTTCTTTTTGGCCCTTTGCAAAGTTGTGTTTTTCACCAAAGTCACAACCTAATACATTCTTAGCATTCTTTCCAAGATGATTAAGTACCAAGGAAAGGGAGTGGAGAGTTGTGATTGTTACTCCCTGAGGTGTTTTGGGAGCCTGCCTGCATGAATGCCCAATGCTGCTGTTGCTGCCAGCCTTAAAATGATAAGAATTCTACCATTATGGGCAAAACTAAAATTAAATTCCAACAAAGCCTCTTTTAATTAAAAAACATAGTCATCTAAAGTGCTTTGTTGACCCAGCACCATCCTGATACAGAGACGTGTATTATATTATTTGCATTGCCTAATCTTATTACTTTCATGTTTGCAGGTCTGCATATCAAACAGATTTTAATTGCTTAAGATTTGCTTTTACCTTTTTGCCTCCCTCAAAGGTTTATCTAGCAAATAAAACTGTTTGAGTTACACATTTTTGGCACCTCTTTGAATTTCTTCAAAGTTTTGCCCATGAAATGCAGTGCTGATTAAGAACATATTTATACTGAATTAATCCATCCTTCAATTTGGCACTTTAAGGGAGCCTAACAGAGCAGGATTAGGAGGAAACCAGCCCTGAATGGGTCACCAGTTCATCACAGAGCAAACACACAAACACATATCCAACCCTGAATCACATGTGGCCAATTAAAAGTCACCAATTAGTCTTACATGCCCACCTTTGGAATGTGGAGTATTTGACGAAAACCCCACAGAAACACAAGGAGGACTTGCACACTTCATGTATTTGGTGCCAAGGCTGATATTAACTAACAGTATGAGGAAACTCACATACATTTCAATTTAGATAGATAGATTTAAGTTGAGTGAATGGAAGTACTCTTTCATCACAGTGTATCAGCGTTTTGCCTTCATTTTCTGCAGAAACAACAAGTTTAGTAGTGTTTTTTTTTTGTTCTAGCTGTATTTGAATAGATTGTAAAAAGCTAAATAATCCTTCTCTATATTGGTCAACTATCTAGTCATTTTTCTATAAGTAGCCAGAATTTCCTGCATTGCTTTTTACCATTTTAATCATAATGCAAAATGAAATTGCAGTAATTATTCTACATACAACCTGTTTTTAAAATGTGTTTTGCTTGCTCTCGTAAAAGAATGTAGTAATCATCATGACCTAGAATACAGGGTCAAAGCAGCATGCTTGCTACAGTCATACATTTGAAATTGAATGTTGGGTAACATTTTCCAAATTCAGTGACAAACGTAAAATACTGGAGTGACAAGTTTAGGAGTAATTGATGCATGAAACAAAAAGTGGTCCTATTGTATGCTGGCTTGGCACACCTTTTGTATATTTCAGCCCTGGATGTCAAGTTGGGTGGTGCCAGTGGCTCTGAGCCTTTGGACCCTAGGTATACATCTGACATTATAAAGCTTCCATGTACAAGGTCCAGAGACAAGTTGATTATAAACTGGCCCTGTGTACGCATGTGAGTAGGCCCTGTGATGGATTGCCATGCTGCCCAGAATTTGGTTCCTGCTTTGTGGCCAGTGCTGCTCCTGCCTCCTTCACCATAAACTAGATTAAGCAAGTTTAAGAATATTATATTATTATGCATTATGAGATTCGGCTACAGCAGGGGTTCCCAAGTTTATTCCTAGAGGACTGCAATGGCTGCAAGTCTTTGTTCCAACTCAATTTCTTAATTAGAATCAACATTTTTATACTTCATTTTGGTTGGTTTGCTTGTTACAATTCTCAACTTTTGTTACTTTTAGTCTTTTAGTCTTAAACAGTACTATTCTCTGTTTTGATTGCTTCTTTCTTTCCTAACTAGTAACCAATTAACAGTGAGGTTCAAATGAAAAAAAAACAGCAGTTCACTGTACCACTTGGTCCTTTTTGTACCTTTGAGTGTTCAGTATCTCTTTTATTGAAATATTTGGAATAAAATGGAAGAGAAAAGAACAAATGTCCTGAGAATTGCTAATCTGGTCTGGACCACAAGTCATTTGGAAGATATCCTCAGAAGAGAAAAGCCTACAATATAAGAATAACTGGATGTGGCAGAATAAAAATACTAACTAGCTATAAAATTTAATAACAAGGTTCTGTTATCGGCATGAATTGGCTTCTAATTAAGCAGTTGGATTGGAACAAAAAGCTGCAGTTACTGCTGACATCCAGGACTGAACTTGAGCACCCCTGTCCTAGTGTATGAACACTTTTCAGACTTTAATGTGGTAGGGATTCCACCAGAGGGCAGCATAGCCTATTTGTTTACCCTGTCTGTTTTGTGTTAGTGCATTAGGGAGACATTGAAGTTATCATCTCAGTGCACATTTTCAGTCTGGATTCTGGAGGAAAACGCACCAATTTAGGAAGTCAGGTAGTAATTGTTAGTTGTGTATATTGTTAGAGAAGGTTTAGTCCACAGTTTATGTTTATTGACTTGTCACATTCCCCTTTGTGTGTCAATGTGTCTTTGTCACACACAACACACAGACACAAGAAATAATTACATATTAATGGCTTGTAGTCTTTGGAAAAGTTGTCAGTGAGCCACTGTCCTAATGTAATATGTAAAACTGTTCTACAGTCAGGGCTTACTTCTTCTTCTTCTTCTTTCAGCTGCTCCCATTAGGGGTCGCCCCAGCAGATCATCTTCTTCCATATCTTTCTGTCCTCTGTATCTTGTTCTGTTACCCCCATCATCTGCAGGTCCTCTCTCACCACATCCATAAACCTTCTTTTAGGCCTTCCTCTTTTCCGCTTCCCTGGCAGCTCTATCCTTAGCATCCTTCTCCCAATATGCCCAATATCTCTCCTCTGTACATGCCCAAACCAACGCAATCTCGCCTCTCTGACTTTGTCTCCCAACTGTCCAACTTGAGCTGACCCTCTAATGCACTCATTTATAATCCTGTTCATCCTTGTCACACCCAATGCATATCTTAGCATTTTTAACTCTGCCACCTCTAGCTCTGCCTCCTGCTTTCTGGTCAGTGCCACCATCTCCAACCCATATAACATAGCTGGTCTCACTACCGTCCCATAGACCTTCCCTTTCACTCTTGCTGATACCTATCTGTCACAAATCACTCCTGACACTCTTCTTCACCCATTCCACCCTGCCTGCACTCTCTTTTTTGCCTTTCTTCCACAATCCCCGTTACTTTGAAATTGTTGACATCAAGGTCTTATCAATCAGGGCTTACTGAATTAAAAAAAATCAAGAAGATGTTTTGTGTTTTTGTCAGACATTTGCAGCTACTTGGTAATAGATGTGGTTGTGTTGCCATATGAGTTTTGTTCTTTGAAAATGTATTCTCCAATATAAGTGGACATTTAATGCTCAATCAGGGAGCTCTCTTACAAATTCCTAAGATGTTTTTTTGGACTTTTAGTAACATTATGCTATAGTCTTTATTTATGTCTCTTTCTAGGCTGATGTGCTTCATGCATTCTAATTATATGGTTTACATACAGTATATGGTATACATACACATGCTCTATATAACTTTATACTATAATCTTTTTTTTTTGTTCATTGTATAGAGCACTTTGAGATATTTTGCATAGAGTAACAAGCTTACAACCCTCTATTTTTTAAGGCAAGCCTCTATAGTGAATCCCATAACAAGACACTTTACAATACAGGACAATCGTAACATTTTTATATTAAATGATTTTTACAACTAGAGCACAGGCAGGTCAAGTGAGTTGTTCAGAGTCCCACAGCAAATCAGGTGAGTGAATTGAAACAGAAGTCTTGTGGTTTAAAGTCCAGCAAGCTTGACCAGATAACACTGCCAGTATTTTTTACTCATTAGTAAGTTCAAAGGTCTAGTTGTTTGCTACATGGCATTTCTGAAGTGTGGTACACTTACTTTTACTTGTTTTTATTCTTATAGGATTGCTTGAAGGCTTGCCAAGAGCTGATTGAAACTGTGCTGGTTGACAACCTTAGACAGGTGCGCCAACAACAGCTGGAAGAGCAAAATGGCCGAAGCAAGGCAGTGAAGGAAGTGGATCAGTCCAGCACCCCAACAGATGTCCGAGACGTGAATCTCTGAAAGAAAAAAAAAAGGCGATTCCAAAACATTTGCTTGCTGCTCTTTTTTTCTATAATTTTAACTGAAAACAACAGCTTCCATATAGTATTAAATTAATAAAAAAATATACTTTCAAAGAAAAAGAAAAAAAAAGCTTTTTGGTGCATAATGCAGTTTACAGAAGGGAACCCCAATGTGCATATTTTGTTAAACTTGCAATGTTCTTCTAATTCTTCTGACTCATATACAGTTTATCTATAAATTAAAAACTATATGGTGGGCAAAAAGGAAGTTGGTCGAATAAGCAAAAGGTGTTTTTAGGTTTGATAGATAAGACTAGAGAAATCAAATGCCATGAGGTCCCATATGTAGTTCGAGCTGAATGAAAATCTTTGTAGCTCCATGGTGCCTGTAAAGTCGTGCACACTGACAGGCATGCATTTGCGCATTTTTTGTCCACATTTCACTAGCGCAGTCTAAAGGAGTTAGTGTCTGTACGTACGTGAAGGTCCGCAGTGTGCCCAGTGTGTCTGCACGCGTTTGGCTCACAGCTTCACGAGGTAAATGTAGGTTATGAACGTCATATAAAAGGAGTGCAAGGCAGAGCAAGAGAGAGAAAGAGAGAGGGGGAGGCTTGGTGCATTTGAAATGCAATTAATGAGCTATATTTTATTATTTTTATTACTATTATTAAATTTATTGTCATAAATATATTATTTTAATTATTTTTTCAGATAGAAACTACCATCATTGCGAACATATTCCTCATGACAATGTTTTTCACATTTTCTCCTTACCTCTTTATCTTCAGCGATAAATAACTGAATTTGTAAGGAGGAAGTGAAGTGTGATTCTTTCTTCTTTTCTTTTTTTGCATGCTTTGTGCGTTTCATTTTTTGTTTATGTGGCTCTCACAAGATAGCATAATTAACTTCTTGTAACATTTTAAAGGAGTTTAAACCCACTTAGCAAGCAGTATGTGGTGTGTTTTTTTCCTCTACATACTCTATTTTTGAAAACCTATGGGCAGCACTTGGGGACAGTGATCCTGCTTGACCAAATAACAGCTCACACTTTTGGTAAGGCTGGCGTCACACTGTAATTGGTAAAAATGTCAGATTTATTGACTGCAGTTGCTGAATCTCGTTGCTTCTGTTGGTGTCAAATTATGTGACTAGATATCACAAGGGGTAACTGATTTCTCAGCTTGCGCATGACTTTTCGTCAAGGTTCCATATCTCTTGTTATGTCATAAGAGTACAGCAGTGTTGTCTTCTTTTGACAGCCACTCAACATGGAACACACGAGAATAAACCGTAATCTCGGCCCATATTTTTTCCATTTTGTTTTTGGTACGACAACATCAAACAAACGTCTATGCTAGCTCTAAAGTTAGATGCTCCTCTTCTCGGTTTGCGTATATCTGCTTTGCTTCTTTCCTTGCGGTTGCAGTGTACCTTAATGTTTTGTAGGCATTGTATGTATTGTACCTCTGATTAAGCGCTGACTGGCCATTGTTTCTCGTAGTCGCAAGAGCATACTCCTATGTGTAGCAACTCGCCACCATCTGTATCATTTTGTGGTGGCAAGTCAGAGAGCACTATGACTGAGTCATTGGAAGTGTCACACTACACAACTGGCAATGAAGGGCATATAATGCGATTGCCTACAACTCGCTGTGGTTATGTAAACGAAAGCGATGATTGATAATCTTTGGAAACATGTAGTGTGATGCTGGCTTAACCCATTGTATGATGGTAAAGTTTTGTTGCAATAAATGGCTTTCATGATCCATAGGATGGTTGAAATATTGGTTAGTTGACGGTACAGTAAGCTACATTTTTTAGCACTTCCCTTACAGAGGGAGAGTAAAATGTCATTATCAGTGAAATAGGCTGTAGACATCATTTATTGCTGCTTTGACTCATTTTCCTAACCAAAGCAGAAAACGTTTTGTGTGTGTTGTGTCTTCTCATATGTAAGAAAAAGGATAACACAGTGGATCGTGTTCAGCCTTATCTTGCCCGGGATGTTAAGGAATATTACAGATGCTGCCATCATTATTATTAGTATTGCTTACTACTACTATTATATTATTTTATTATTATTGTTATGACAATACACGAGGCACTGTAGGATTATTAAAATTTTCTTTGGGGCAGTGTCCATCAATCCAGGGTTCTTTGAGCCCTGCGGGTTAGTATATGCTGGGCACTGCTTGTTTTCTTATTTCTTTTTCTCCGCTTAAAACCTAAAAAGACTATCAAATGTGTAAGTCACGAACAGGGATACTGCACTGCCAGTACTTTGATTTGACCTCAGTAAATGCCCTGTTTTATTTACAGTTGTAGGCCTCTTACCGCTGCATCATAGTGTGTCAAAGAGAAATCGATTTTCCCTGCACTGCTGGTACAGTCAGGGTTTTAATTTATTTTTTTGGTTCCCTCTGTCCTGTTTTTCATTTTTCATGCCTAGCAGACCCCCTCATTAAATTAAAAATTTGCCCAGAAGGTGAAAATGCTGAAAGCCTCAACAGAAATAATCTTGCTCAATAACGGCACTTCATATTTAGTTCTTGTAAGCCATTTTGTTAGACAAGCACTTTGAACTGATTATCCCTCATAATCCCAGCCCGTCATTCCCAGGGGTAAGCGGAATGGTTTGTAAAAATTCCCTGAGGGAAAGATTGGAATAGAATAATCATTAGTTGTTATTTAGGTAAGTGTTTTGGATTATTTTGTTTAGGAGAATGGAGCTGGGCTGGCTCCCCACATGTCCGATGCTGAAATTGTAGCAGCTCTGGGATTTAGTTTAGCACCTCTGCTGCAGAAAACATTCCATTTACAACATTCCAAAAATGACATAACATTTTCAAGAATTCTATGTGTTGGTCACTTTCAAGAAAACCCCATCAAAATGGCTGTGTAAAAGGATGCTAAGTTAATGCCAATGCAAATTTTAAGTGTTATCATTATGGTTCGCAACTTGATTTAATTATTTTTTTATTGTTTTGTTAGAAAATTTGTGTTTGTTTTACTTGAATTGTTTTTGTTTGATCCATTATCATGGCATTTAGCTGGTTAAAATGAAAAAAGGTTGTGGCAATTTGTTTAGTTTATTTTTGCACAATTTTAAAAAACCAATTAATTTGTTTTTTCTTCAAAGTGAAGCTGTTCAGAAGTTACTATAAAAAAAACAAACAATTCAATGAGCAGCCTGTACCTTTTTTGTTGGTTTATTTGTTTATTATTATTTTATACTCAAAGACATGTGACAATAATGGGGATGGTTTGGAATTAGATATTCCAAAGTAAACAGAGTGGATGAAGTTAGAAAATGGATAAAGTTCTGTATATTTTTAATATTATTATTATTATTTTTTTGCGCTGCTAAGAAGCTATGATTTGTTCATTCTTATACACATTAACAGTACTTAGCTGTAATGTTTCACTGAGTGTGCTGCTATTTTATAAACATTTGTATAATGTAATTATTGTACTGCATAAAAAAAATTCAAAATTCTGAAGTTGATGGTTAGAAAACCATACAAAAATAGTGCTTAGATAGACTGGAAAAAAAAGCCAATGTGTAGTTTGTTCTAATAGCATGTTACTCTTGTTTCTTGATCACATTCTGAAAAGACAAAAATGTACCACATACCTCAGGTTTACTGGACAATGAAATAATACAATTCACTATACCTCACAAATCTACAGTTTTTAGGGAGCTCACAAAAATGTTTGGGATCGTCATTCTGTTTCACAGGATGCATGGCGATTCATACCACATTATTTGATTTTGCTCCCACCTGGACTTCAGTTATTTTACTTTGGTGGGGGATTTTAGGGGGTGACAAGCAGTTTGTCTTATTGTCAGTTGGTGAGGAAGAAATCAGATGTTATTTCAGTGTATGTTTTTTTTTTCTTATGTTTTTTTAAATCAATCAGTTAATTGTTTAAATTGCTGATGAGATTAGTAATGGGATTTGGTTAACTTTTCTGTACTAGAAATAATTTGTATACAAATTGGGAACTAATATTCCGATAGCTTGCTCTATAGGTATAACCTGTGTGAATAAGCATTGTTGCCTACAAAATTGTCTATAGGGATACCTAGAAGAAATTATAGATAGATACAGACCCGAAGGTGGTACAGTGGTACTGGTTTCATTCTTTGTCTGTATGGTTTTGTTTTTTTTACCCTTTCGTCCCAAAGACATGAATGTACAGTAAATGGCCATTCAATTGTGAGTGGCCCTCATGAATTGGTGCCCTGTCCACCATTGGTTGCTGTCAGGATAGGCTGAATTGAATTAAACAGGTTTCAGAATGTTAAGTGTTAAAAAATATCTGTCAGCCAAGAACTTGAGAGGTTTGACAAATGGGAGAAGAGCGTGCAGCCAGTCCAACGAGTTTGACTGAATGAAATGGTACACCTCAGAAAGTGGGAGAAAAAGAAGACAAAAAAAAGAAACTTTCATTAGCATTGATTATTAAGTGTTCAAATTAGTAAAAAAGTCGCCAGGCTGTTTGACACCCCCTTTCCCCCAGCTAGATATTGACACTTACCTCAGTCTCTCAGTTGCACAGTCTCTGTTCAATACATTTTTGTTTTATCGAGTGTGAGTACATATTAGTCTAATGGTATTCTTTTCACATTTTTTGCCTTTATTTTTCAATATGACTTAAGATAAAAAGTTGCTTAAAGGTGCAAATAAAGGTGCAAATAAAATGTGGTTGGGGACAGAAAAGAGAGCTCTAGTTAGGAAGTGAAAAAGTAGTTTGAAATGGGGAGGGGGGACGTGGTTGGTTTAGGATATCACCATTAAATAGGTAAAATCTCAGACTACTGTTGGCAATATATATGTGAAGTGTGTATGTGTGTACAGTATATGTACACACACATGTACTTTTTGTGTGTATATATATATATATATACACAGACACACACATATATATATATCATCCTGGCATGTTCTGTCTTGTCTCTAGTACACCAAAAGATGATTTTCAAACAGCATGTATAATACTTTCCAATATTTTGCCTAATAAGCTGTTCCTGCAGTAGTCTGGGATGAAAACATGGTCAGTAGTAGGCTAATAATTGCATGTCCAAGTATTTTGTTGTCCTTTATTGCTCATTATTAACCTGACCTTCAGAACTGTTAAAACAGACGGATTTTTAGAGAAGTGCTGTGAAGGATTATAGGCATGCTGTAAAATCAATAAACTCATCATAAAGAACCTAATTTTCATGAAATCATGTTATGTTTTTATTTCTGCTCTTTTTTCTGCTAGATATTATTATTCAGCTGCTAAAGATCCCACAACATGGTAACATGTTACCATTATATTATAAATCCATACTTTTTTCTGAATCCACTTCTGCCATTACAGGGGACAGGAAGCAATAGAAGTACAAACACCAATTTCAGCGGAAGCCTGTTAGGATTTGTAAACAAGCTAAGTTATGAACATTTTACAGTACCTTGAAATTTCAAGTTAGCATTTTATTTAGTATTAAAATGCATGGATTTGAAAATAAACTGTTTACATTGATTTATGAAATGTTCACATTATAATTGGCACCCTATTTAATACCTACCTTCCATCTTATTATGCCAGGATAAGATCTGCCTCCTGAGAAATTAGAATTAGAAGAAGTGGGTTCAGTAGATGGATGATTTATTGGTGAAATAGTTAGCCCTGCTTCCTCATGATTTCAGAGACCTGAACCTATTTCTGAGGCTAATCACAGTCTCTGAGGAGTCTGTATGTTCTCAGTGTGCGCTACTGCAGTGTTAGTGTGTTTGGTAAATGGATGCATGTTTCCATTAGCACATTCTACACATTTCAAACATCACATGATGGCGCTGGGTTCGCTTCCCGGGTCCTCCCTGTGTGAAGTTTGCATGTTCTCCCCGTGTCTGCATTGGTTTCTTCTGGGTGCTCCAGTTTCCTCCCACCGTCCAAAGACATGCAGGTATTGGCGATCCTAAATTGTCCCTAGTGTGTGCTTGGTGTGTGTGTGTGTGCCCTGCAGTGGACTGGTGCCCTGCCTGGGATTTGTTCCTGCCTTGTGCCCTGTGCTGGCTGGGATTGGCTCCAGCAGACCCCCATGACCCTGTGTTAGGATATAGCGGGTTGGAAAATGACTGACTGACATTTAAAAGTGATACAGTTTCTATTTCTTATGTTAATATTGTGTAATCATCAGGTTCAGATGCTGGTCTGGTCTCTGTTTGTGTACATAAATGTGTCCACATGGGTTTTCATCCCAAAAACATCCATGTTAGGTTAATTGGTGACTTTAAATTGGCCCACGAATGAGGGAATGTGGCAGTGTGTGAGTGCGTCTTGTGATCGCCATAGTTGTCTCATTTGTCGGCGGCTTAGTGAATCCACGCCCCGTCCGGCGTGCTTTCCATGGTCATCTTGTCTTAGTGAATTATATATATAGATAGTATATAGTATATATATTAGAGGAAAGGAACAAGTGGGATACTCCGAAACCAACAAAAAGTCATACACAACCAAAGAATTGGAGGCTTCGGTGTCCTATGCTACATTATTGAGCTTCCGGTCCTACTCACTGAAAGCAATGGCACGTGCATGCAAAAGAACCATTTTGACATCTGGTGACAACTGATCATTTTCATTGCAAGATGAAAGTCTTAAACACTGAGCACAAAATATGGTGCTGTGTTTTATAAGAAGTACATGAACTACCTTTCTTCAAGAATTTGAGATGAGTTTTTCCTAGTGTGATTATATTTTCCAGATCTTGACAGTTTACTGTGTTATATATTTTGAAATAATTAGGTACAAACGGGAAGAGCACCAGTAGATATCATTAAAGACATATGTTAATCTTTCAAGATATTATACACTCTATAGCTAAACGTTTGTGGACACTGGACCATCACATCCATATGAGCTTGTTGGATACTTCATTCCAAAACAATGGCTATTAATATGAAGATGGTTCCCCCTTTACAGCTGTAATTTTCCCTCTTCTGGGAAGGCTTTCCCTCACGATTGTGTAGTGTGTCTAATTGGTGTCCATTCAGCAAAAATAGCATTTGTGAAATCAGCTATGTTAGATGAGAAGACCTAACTCACAACAGCATTCCAGTTCATCCAAAAGCTGTTCAAAAGGATTGAGTTCAAGTATCTGTGTAAGCCAGTCAAGTTCCTCCACACCAGACTTATCAAAAAATGTCTTTATGAACATGTGCAAATGGGCACAATCATGCTGAAACAGAACAGAGCCTTCCTCAAACTGTTGCCACAATGATGGAAGCTCACGACTGTATAAAATGCCTTTGTATGATGTAGTATTAAGAGTATGCTTCACTGGAACAAACGGGCCTAGCCCAAACCCTATAATGCAGCCTCAGACCATTATTCCTCTTCTGCTAAACTTTACCATACGCACTATGCAGTCTGGAAGGTACTGTTCTCCTAGCATCCTAGCATTTTAAGTCAAAGAAGGCCCTCTCACAATCATCAGTCCAGTGGTGTGGCTTTTTCTGCTGTTTGTCAGGTCCGTGAGAGAAACCACTCTGTGTTAAAAGTTCAGAATGAATTGTCTGTAATAATCAGCTAGGCTGAGGAAAGCTTAAACCTGCTTGTTTCTGGATGTGTATATGCAAGCACCTCACCCACCTTGTCTAACCAAGGTTTAGTCAAACTTTTCCCCATAGACTATCCCAAATAATGCATTTCCGACATCCCAAATTTATACTTCTTAGGGTTCACTGTCTATCCAACCAGCCTCAAGCTGTCAAGAACCTCTTGCAGCCAGTCAAGATGTGACCTCCAATCATTACTAAAAATAACCACATAATTGAGATACACTCTAGCACAGGGGTGCCCAATGCGTCGATCGACCGGAAGATTGCAAAGGGAGTGCAGGTACATCGCGTTGCATTGAAAAAAAAACATTTTTTAAACATTAGTCTATCATATATCCTCCCTATGGCATTTGCCATTTGATTGACATACAGGATGGCCAGTCTGAGATCTCTTTTCTTTAAACATACTGGTCATCCCACACGCACGATCAAATGCGCAAGCTTCTGCAAAACTCCGGCTGTGATCTAGTCAGCCTTCCAATTTATATCGACTAAAGAAGGGATTTAAAAAAATGTTTGAGGAGGGTATGGGCTGAATGTGGAACTGGAAGAGGATTTTTTTTCTCACAATATCACAATCGAAGTGCTTTTGTCTGACGTCTGAGGTTCGATCCACGATGAGGGATGCAGTGGAGTCTGTACTCTTGATGAGCCCAAAATAGGGCGAAACACATGTAGCATACTCTTTGCATTATTTGACAGTTAACAATGTATCATTCTATGATCTGCTTCTCGCAACTGAGAAGGCACCCCTGGCAGATGTTAGCCGACTTGCAGACCAACCACACGCGTTACCTGGTAGGTAACCACCCATACAATCAGATTGTGATCCAGACTTTAAAAGCTCTCTCTCTCTCTATATATATATATATATATATATACTGTGGAGCCGACCCGGACACAGACAGGTGGACATGTTGTTTTTCAACCACCACACGTTTATTTACAACTATTTACAACAATTATAAATGGTCACTCAGACCCAGTTCGTGCACAATACCCCAAACACACAGTCCTGGCCACAAATGCCTCTTCTCCGGGCCGCCTCCACACCTCTCTCGTGCCTCGTCCTGTTTCCACCCGACTCCAGCCTCGAATGAAGGGAGACGGCCCCTTTTATACACTCCCCGGATGAGCTCCAGGTGCTTCTGACACACCCCCGTTGGCCACGCCTACGTGTGGCGGAAGTGTCGGCTGCTCTCCCAGCAGCTCCCCGGGTGTCCTCTTAATTCTTCCCCCCAGCACTTCCTGGCTTCCATGCCCTCAACCTGTGGTCCCCAGAGCAACAAGGAAGACGGCCCACACGTGATCCAGGGTGGACGCAGACCCACATCCAGTCCCTCACGGCGTCCCGGCCGGGTCATTGCCCCTGGCATCCCTGACAATATATATATAGATATATATATATATATATATATATATATAAATATATATATATATATGGTTGGTCTGCAAGTCGGCTAACATCTGCCAGGGGTGCCTTCTCATATTATATATATATAATTTTTAATGTAGGTAGATCATTTCGACCTGGTTATTTTAAAAGTAGCCTGCAAACCGAAAAAGTGTGGGCACCCCTGCTCCAGCATACGTGGAATGGGGTCACAGGATCTGATCCATCATCCGCTGAAAACTCACCGGCGTACCATGGAGACCAAATGGAAGTCCGATCAATTCAACCCATCCAGACTGGCAAATACAGTCTTCTCACAAATGGATTCCTCAAGGAGCACCTGCCATACCTCTTCATGAGATCAAAGGTGGAAACATACAAGGCTTTTTGGAGTTTCACCAAAAAGTCGTCAATATGCAGCATCAGGTAGACATCAAACTTGGAGATTTTATTCAAGCATCTGAAATCTATACAGAACCGAACCAAGTCATTCAGTTTTGGGACCCGAACAATTGGGCTTTGCCATGCTCATTTATAGTACTTTACACCAAGTTTGAGCATTTGCTTCACCTCCTCACCTATCACCTTTATTGTTGCTTCTGGAAGATATGGGCATAGCTATATTTTAATGCCAAGTTTTGATCTTGCGTTCCACAATTTCCGACCAGGTCCAGGTACTGCTGAAAAAACATCCGAGTTCCTTCCTATCAGTGACAGCAACCCAGCCCTCTGGGTGTCCATCAAATCCTCACCAGTCGTAATTTCTGTTTGAGAGACTACCACTGATGTGTCCAACACCTCCTGGGGCTTGTGCCACTCATTCAAAATATTCACATGTAAGATTTGTACACCTTATAATTTAAAGGAGAAATACATTCTTCCACAACTGCTGGACCCGGCCACATCATCTGAACTTTATGTTGGTCAGACAGGGTCAAAACCAATACCTGATTGCCCTTTTGAATTCAAGAAGTTTGTTTTTCTTGTCATAATTACATTTTTGCGTCTCCTGTTCGTGCTGCTGATGCTCGATCATGATTGAGGGCAATTTAAAAATCTGTTCTTTGAGCAAAATTACCCGATCATCAAATCTCATCCCGTGAGTTGTACTGTGATCCTCGTCCATTCCTCCTGAAAAATATCCAACATCCCTCATGGTCATGAGTCACCTGCCGAATCATGTTTTAGTCTTGTTAAAGCATTCAGTCAAGGCCATTTGTCTGCGGAAGACAAAAACAGTGATGCTCTGTTGTTTAATTGCAAGGTTTTTACATAGCTGCTTCATGACGTAGGACATGAAGGGTTATCCCTGTTCAGTTAAAATCTTGCAACGAATGTCAGTATGTTTAAATATTTCTGATAAAGCCTTAGCAACAGCTTGGCCTTTGGCCTTCCACAGAGTGGCCACCTCAGGTACCTTGTTGCATAATCAACCAACACAATCATGGACTGATAACCATTCTTACTCTTGAGAAGTGGGCCAATAATATCTAACCTAACCCTCTGAAAGGAGACATCCAAAATCAGTATTGGTGAGAGGGAAGTCGTAGCAGGTCTATGAGCAGAAACAACTTGACAGTCGGGTCAGGCTCTTCAAAACTGTTCCACATCTCGGCCTATATTCAGCCAATAAAAGTGTTTTGAAATGCAATCCCTTGTCTTCTCCGACCCAATATCTCCCCAAAGCCTACTCAGTACTACCAACTGTTCAATCTGCCTTTATCCTATGCAATCAGAAATCGCTCAATATAAGAATCCATCCTTAATCAAAAAGTGTTGTGTTTTGAAATTCTGGCCCTCACGCTCCCTATACATATGCTTGTTTAAATGCAAAGTCGTCTAGACTGCTGTCAGCCCACTGCAGGCATGCAGACTCTGTTGGAGTTTCAGTCCCCACTTCCACAGGGCCCAACACAAAACCCTACTCTCTCTCACCAGCCATTCTTTCTCCAGGTCCATAGCTGCTGGCTGACTTGTAGAGGATGAAAGTGCGAGTGCCTGATGCAAACAGCCCTCCAGTTGTTCCAGACTCTCTCAGGTGAGAGGGTCATCCCCTACCTCACTGAACAAATCAGATTCAATCCCTAAGCCAGCTTTTTGACCTTGTCATTGGCAAGTCCTTCTCCATCTACTACACACAGGGGGTGCTCTGCAGGTGACTATAACATGTGAGAAAAAGGCATTCCTCTTCTCAATTAAAATAGGTCAGGGTGAAGTATTTGATATGGCAGCCCAAACTTTAAAGTTTCTCCCTTTAAATTTCAGAGGGAGTAAAATAGTATCATATTCTTTAACGTCTCCATAAACACAGCAAATGTTCACCTGGTCCATCCTTGTGTTGGGAGTTGGCCAGAGCAATTCACAGCAGACTATGTCAAGGTCACTACCAGAGTTGGAATTTCACATCCAGCCAACTTAATAGAGATCTTTTTCTTCAACACCCTGGGGGAACCTGCAACCCACATACCTGGGCCAAACCAAAGTTTATTGATTCTGTAGGTGGTAGATGGCACTCTCGAACCCAATGTTCCGGTTGATCACAGCAAAAGCAGCTGCATTCGATCCCAGCTGTGGAGTTCCTATAATAGTGTCTTCTGTCTGTGGCGTCAGTTCGTGTGCCCCAGCAATGGTGTCTGTAACTCTAGGAGCCTGGGTCTGAAGAACGGTGAAGATGAGGTGGAGGCAGAGGCTGCGACCCATAGCTGTGATGGTTTGACACCAGGTGAAGACACAATGACTGGATCAAAGTCAGTGCCAAGTTAGGATAGCCCCTCTGTTACCAGGTGGCTTGGGTGCCCTCCAGTCTGTGGGTGTGGCAGGGAGTGGACATCATTCCGGAGCATCTCCTCACAAAGGTCTTTGTTTATCCCTGACAAGACTACAGCATTACTGTATGAAAATGTGCTATATAAATAAATGTTGTTGTTGTTGTTGTCATCAATAGCAAGCTTTTCCACAATGCGCTCGAAGGTGTCTCCATAAAACCAGCTTTGGATCAGATCAACTAAGTCCTGGACCTGTCCTCAGATACGGCAATCCAGACCTATCTGCTACAGCTGAAACTGATATTCCTTGGCCAAGTCATAATCATCAAGCCTTTCTCGAGGAAGGTTCCACATGATCTGTAGGGGGGGCAAAATAGCTGCCCAGCATCACTTGTCCCAGTGCGGAATAGGAAACACACTAGATGGTCCAATAGATCCATCTTCACCCGCACATCTCTGGAAATGGCCAGTTGCTGAGGATCCATCTGTGCAGGTCCCCATTTCTGGTACCATGTGATGTGTGAGTTACTGTCTTACACCCGAGAGAAGACAGTGAGTCAGGCTTCAAGAAAAACAATTTTACTCCAATCAAAACAGGAATAGTCAGGGTATTTATTCAAATGGAAGCTACCACTTCAATACACATTTACACAGCAAACAAGCAGGGATGGGGCTAGGTCAGTGGCCAGATTATAATGTACCTATGCATCACCAGTTGGGTGACAGACGTGTTATATGGGGAGGCTGTGCACTTGCAGTGGTCTTGGTGGTATTGAGATCCTGCGGTCAACTCGGCAATGGACAAGCAACCCTCAATAGATACATTAATCGCGTTTCAGTACGAATCACCATTGGGAAGGGTCTCAAAAGAGCTCAAAAATCTCACAATATATAGTGGCCTATAGTGGCCGTCAGTGAGCCCAAAAGCCTGGACACAACTATTCCAAACATAGTCCCAGGTTTAAATAAATTATTTTATTTAATTAAATACCTTCTTACAATGTTTCTCCTTTAACAGTTCTATTTCTTTAAATATTCTTTATTAGATCCTCTTCTTTGTCTTTATCCTCTTCTCCTCCCAGGCGAGCTTTACCTGACTCCACTTCTGACACTTGTGGAAGAGGGAGAGCTCCTTTTTAATCATAAAACCAGGAGTACTTCCAGCATTGTAACCTGTAAAACGTCTGGGTCAGGCAGAACTTCCAACTGACAGGGGAGCCTTCCCCCAGCAGCTCCCGCTAGCAGCACCCAAAGACCCCAAAAGGGTGGCAAACCAAAATACAATTCCCCTGCACCCATGTGGATATCCAAATGGGAGCCATACTAGAGAGATGCTGCCACCCAGTGTATTGGAGGAAGCACATGGCCTCCTGCAGAGCCATTTCTGGGCATAGGCTGTCTAGTGGTCAAGGCACATTACTGCAGCCCTCTGTAGAGGTTCCTATCTTTATTTTGTTTAGAATTATTTGTCCAGACTAGGCCAGAGCGCAAAGAAATGTTTATGTTGTACACCTCGGCACTCCACTTCACTCCACCTTCAGCTGGTCAAACTGGAAGTATTATTTTTATTGCAAGAAACTAAATTGAATACTGTACATCCAAAAGTGTGGATAATCCTCAGAATTGCAGCCACTACTCCCATAACTGAAGCTTCTGCAGAGAGAAGCTTCTTAAAACTGTAGCTCATAAAATTTAATTGACATCTGCATACAATGTCACAAGACCGTCTCAATGGCCTTTTTGTGATGAGCATTAACATAGTTGTGCCTAGGAATATAGCATATGATGTTTTTTATTTGCAGTTTTAAGTCCCTCCATTTACGATGTGTTTGTAATATTGTTTATTTGTTATACGTCCTTTTTCTTAAAGTTTGTAGAGTCTGTTAAATAAGTTGTTTATTTGTTTTGGTACATACACAATTTACATTCAGAAGAGTTATATTATTATTATTGTATTATTCTATTTCCATTTATTTGTTTTTAATTAAATAAATTATTAACCTGTGTTAGTATAATATTGTGTGTGTGTGTGCCTGCGTGTTGAGGTGTTAAAGGAAGGGATGGTTTGCATATTTTCTTCCCTGTGATACCAAATAGATTAGAAACAGCCCTGGCCTCCTGGGAAGGAAAGATACCACTAACCAACCCTGGCCGGGATGCCTGTCTGTCTGCCTCCTCCTTTACTGTGTATATATACGGTATGTATGTACTTCCCAGCATAAGCCAGGTACTTGACATACAATTTTGGCATTGCTTCTCTGGCAGGGGAGATTCAGGTTTGTATGGTAAATTCTACAATGTGATCTAATAACAGAGAAACAACACCCTGTAAGTTGCAATGATGATGTGATGGTTAGCATTGCTTGTCATTCAACCATGAACCTGAGTTTGATTTCCATCCATTACATTTAACTTTCTACATACATTATTACTCTTCTGTTCCTTTCTAAATGCAGAGTAAAAGAAGAGAAAAAGACCAGCTAATAAAACAATGAGATCAAGCAGAGGTAAAATGACTCACTTTTTGTGAAACTGATTGGAAGAAAAAACCTGCAGCCAGGACTGGGATTGCAAACCAGTGATGCAGCGGGTTGGACAATGAGTGTCTGTGTAAATGCTTTCAAAAAAATACCTAATTCATCCGATCTGCTAGGGGGCAGTAATAGACAACCGTAGGTGTTCCGCAAGATAAACTCTGTTTTGTAGCGCATGCGCCTTTTCGCTAAACGCAGTAGTCTATGGTTGGTAGTGTTGGTCATGTGACAAAAAACGGAAATGGAGGAAACGCATTATTGAGTCGCACAGAATCGCTTTTAATTGTGGCCCTTGGGGTAAGATCATATCATAGTTACATTTTGGCCTTTTTCTTTTATTTACGGTTATTATGTTTCGAGTAAAAACTGTTATGTGCGATCTGTTATATGTTCTTATTGCCCATGTTTTTATGAACAAAAATGGTCATATGACAAGAATTCTTGCACAAGAAGTCTCACTACTGCAGTTTAAAAAAAAAGGGTTTGGCGCTAATTGCTTTAATTTTTTCGTGGGTTAAACTGCATGCCAGGTCAGTGAACGAGGGATGTTATACTGACGCGTGTTCTGCCATCAGTTTTATTAATAGTGTTTTCCTAAGTACGTTAACTTTTTCAAACGTCACCAAATTGCGTTTTCGTAATACTTTAAAGAAATTCGATTTATGAGAAAGTGTAGCTACAATTCTTTAAATGATTTGGAGTCTGCATGAGGGAGTTAAGGCACGGGTGAGCAGCCCCGTCTTGTAAAAACGTAGTGGGTGCAGATTTTTCGTTCTGAACAATTTCTTATAAGCCCCAGAATCTGATGCCTTTTTGGTTTGTCTTTTATAATGCATGTCATTTAATTAGATAGTCCGCAGAAAGACCATCCTGTCTATATTTAAATTTTCCAGGAAAATCGACAAAAAGGACTGGTGAAAATTAAAACTAATTTCATCCGAGTTTCTTCTTTTTTTTTCTTTTCAGACAATTCAAGAGTGTTTTATTAAATGTAGCTATTTAATATTGAACACACATGTAATTGAAAAATAGCACCATTTTAGTTTACTTCGTTATTTGTAACATTGTTAATTCCTATCTGAATAATAAGCTATAAAATCTTGACTAAAAAAATTAAATAAAAAACATTTGAAGACCTTTGTACAGTAAAAACCACGGTGTTATTAAGCATCAGTCTATATTTCAGGCCACCCCAGGAGTTCAAGCTAAGATAACAGGAGTAGATCTTAAAAGTGCAAATCTTACTAGTGATTACCTTCATAACCTAGCTTCAGGCGATCATAGTCCGCACACCCAGGTACTGTGTGCACCTACATCATTGTGAGAAAAGTCTTTGCCCGCCTCCTTGTGTCCTTTTTTTTCATATTTTTTACAGTGAATGGTCTAAGACCTTTAGACAAAATGCAATACTAGAGCAAGGGAACCTGAATGAACACACAAGTTTTTTAAATAACACTTCTTTATAGAAAGAATTCAATTATCCAACTCTCATGTCAAAAAGTAATTGCTCCAAAAGATGCCTTACTTATTTACAGCACCTGTAGAAGCAATGTTCATAACTATATGCATCCAGTAATTTGATGTTATCTTTCACTTCACTGTTAAATAATTTGTCTTTGCAGAACTCCTTTAATTCAAAAACGTTGGAACCTGCTTATTAAATGTCCTGACTCAAAATCTGTATTAGGTTGAAGTTGGGACTTTGACAAGGCCATTCCTACACTTCAGTTTTGTTTCTTCTGAACCATTCAGTTGTAGACTCACCTTTGTGTTTTGTTTCATTGTCCTACTGCATAACCTACAGAGTGGTCCAGATCTAATTATGCAATTTTCATTACGCTATAACTTAAGTTTATTACATAGAGAATTCACAAAAAATTATTTTTGTTGCCAATAGATGGCAGCACCTGCCCTGCATTCCAAAATGGCAGGGAGACGGTTGTCAGTTGAACAGCGGGTACGATGTGTTCACCTTTTCTCGATAACGGGCAATGTTTCCGAGGTGCAACGCAGGATGTTGGAGGAATTTGGACCGCCTGCAGTGCATAGAAACACGATCTCCCAAATCAACAAACTGTTTGACCAGACTGGTAGCACCAATCACCCGAAAAATCCCGGACCATCGAGAAGTGTGCGAACTGACGACATGAAGAATCGTCTTCGAGCCGAACTGGAATCGTCCCCGCATAAATCAAAGTCATCCAGACGATTGTCTGCAAAGCTGAAAGTTGGTAAAACCAGTGTGCTGAGGATGTTGCATGAAATGAAACATACGCCCTACCATCCACGACTTCTTCATGCTCTCAACGAGGAAGACTTTGACAGGAGGATTGAGTTTTCGGAAACGTGGCTGGCAAGACTGGAGGGAGATCCAGAACTGGCTCGAAATGTGGTTTGGACTGATGAGGCCATTTTCCACACATCTGGCTCAGTCAACAGACACAACTGCGTCTTTTGGTGTGCAGACAACCCCCACGTTACCATTGAAGTCGAACACAAGTCCCCGGGAGTGATAATATGGGCTGGTGTGTCTTATGATGGTATCGTTGGCCCGTATTTCCTTGAAGGAAATGTCACAGGGGACACGTACCTCAACCTGCTTATGAATGATGTCATCCCAGAACTGCAGAACAGACAGAACTTCGACCATATGTGGTGGCAACAGAACGTGGGTCCACCTCACTTAGCGATAAATGTGAGTAACTTCCTTGACCAACAGTTTCCAAACCGGTGGATAGGACGTCAAGGGCCTGTTGAATGGCCTCCACGGTCACCTGACCTTACCCCACCAGGTTTTTTTCTTTGGGGATATCTTATGGACAAGGTCCACATGCATCCTATTGACAGTTTGGAGAATCTGTGTCTGGCGATTGTTGAGGAGTTTGGGAAAGTTCCTCTGCAAATGTGCCAAGACGCTTGTGATGCTGTAGCCAGAAGACTCAGAGCCTGTATCCAACTGAATGGAGGACAAGTGGGACATTACATGGAAAATCAGTGAATTAATTCAACGTAAGTTAATTTTCATTTATTACAAGATATTTCGAACAATTCTTTTGTCTTGTATTGTTTTCCTGCATTGCATTAAAAGTTGCATAATTAGATCTGAACCACCCTTTACTTAAGCATAGCTTCAGAGACAGATAACCGGATGGCTTTTTTTAAGAATAGATGGAAAATTATCCCTAGGGAGAAATTTGGCTACAGAAGCATGTTAAATAAACAGATAGATACACACACACACAAAATGGTCCAAACACATACCAGAATGACAAAAAAGGAAGAAAGTTTTAAAAAGAAAACTTCTGAATTTGCAGTTACAGTGAGGCTGTTGGTATAAAGGAGCCCTAATAACATTTCCTGACCCACTTCTGCTGAATTATTCATTGGCTGAAAGTACTCCATGTTAGTTTGTCAGAGAGCAGATGTGCAGCATTGTTCATAATAGCACTCACTTTTGAATAATTTGCTAAAGGGCAGAATTCAAGGTTCCTTTAATAATGGCAAGTCTTCAAGGTTCTGAGGCAGCAAAGCATCTCTTACAGGTACTGGTCATAAAATTAGAATATCATGACAAAGTTGATTTATTTCAGTAATTCCATTCAAAAAGTGAAACTTGTATGTTAGATTCATTCATTACACACAGACTGATGTATTTCAAATGTTTATTTCTTTTAATTTTGATGATTATAACTGACAACTAATGAAAGTCCCAAATTCAGTATCTCAAAAAATTAGAATATCAATTAAGACCAATGCAAAAAAAGGATTTTTAGAAATGTTGGCCAGCTGAAAGGTATGAACATGAAAAGTATGAGCATGTACAGCACTCAATATTTAGTTGGAGCTCCTTTGGCCTGGATTAATGCAGCAATGCGACGTGACATGTAGTTGATCAGTCTGTGGCACTGCTCAGGTGTTATGAGAGCCCATGTTGCTCTGATAGTGGCCTTCAGCTCTTCTGAATTGTTGGGTCTGGCGTATTGCATCTTCCTCTTCACAATACCCCATAGATTTTCTATGGGGTTACGGTCAGGCGAGTTTGCTGGCCAATCAAGAACAGGGATACCATGGTCCTTAAACCAGGTACTGGTAGCTTTGGCACTGTGTGCATATGCCAGGTCCTGTTGGTAAATGAAATCTGCATCTCCATAAAGTTCGTCAGCAGCAGGAAGCATGAAGTGCTCTAAAACTTCCTGGTAGATGGCTGCGTTGACCTTGGACCTCAGAAAACACAATGGACCAACACCAGCAGATGACATGGCACCCCAAACCATCATTGACTGTGGAAACTTTACACTGGACCTCAAGCAACGTGGCTTGACACAAGAAATGTGACAGCTGAAACCCATGTCTTGCATACGTCTGTGCATGGTGGTTCTTGAAGCACTGACTCCAGCTGCAGTCCACTCTTTGTGAATCTCCCCCACAGTTTTGAATAGGTTTTGTTTCACAATCCTCTACAGGGTGCAGTTATCCCTACTGCTTGTACACTTTTTCTACCACATCTTGTCCTTCCCTTCGCCTCTCTATTAATGTGCTTGGACACAGAGCTCTGTGAACAGCCAGCCTCTTTAGCAATGACCTTTTGTGTCTTGCCCTCCTTGTGCAAGGTGTCAATGGTCATCTTTTGGACAACAGTCAAGTCAGCAGTCTTCCCCATGATTGTGTAGCCTACAGAACTAGACTGAAAGACCATTTAAAGGTTTTGCAGGTGTTCTGAGTTAAGTAGCTGATTAGAGTGTGGCACCAGGCGTCTTCAATATTGAACCTTTTCACAATATTCTAATTTTCCAAGATACTGAATTTGAGACTTTCATTAGTTGTCAGTTATAATCATCAAAATTAAAAGAAATAAACACTTGAAATATATCAGTCTGTGTGTAATGAATGAATCCAATATACAAGTTGCACTTTTTGAATGGAATTACTGAAATAAATCAACTTTGTCATGATATTCTAATTTTATGACCGGCACCTCTATTGTAGGCATGATTCTTCTTACTTTTAAGCACTGTATTAGTTTTTATGCCACAAACATTTGGACCTGTGTCATCCAAAGAATTCCAACTTTTGACTTGCCTCTCTGTAGAACATGATTCCAAAAGGCTTGGAGTTCATCAAGGTGTTTTATTAATAAGTTCAAGAAAAGCACTGCTGGAATTTTGGCCTCCTGGCTTTTTCTTGAAAGATTCACCACTCTTCCAGATGCATTTCATTTAGAGGTAATGGCTCATAATCTATGATTACATTTTATCTAAAGGTCTGAAGCCATTCATTATGACAAACATAAAAAACAGGATATCAAGGAAGGAGCAAATACATTTTTCACAGTGCTATAGACATTAAATACAATGAACATTTATACACAACCAATAGGGTGCAACATTTTACATGGCATAGTTGCCATGTTGGAACTTTTAGTGGTATTCTTAAATGGAGTTTCAATTCTTTTTTTTTTTTGGGAAAACCGAAATCATATCAGACTTCACAGTATCCTTGTATTAACAAGGCCATTTTTATTGGATACTATAGATTATTAATTTGACGTTTTGGCTTAAATTCAAATAGGAAGAGTCTGTATCTTTTAAAAGAACACTCAAAAAATTTGCCATACTGTACAAGACGTTCATTTTGCTTAAAAAACGGGGGAGGAGGGGGGGTGGTCTTATTCTATTTCAGTTGGATTCAGATTTTTGACTTTTATAACTTAAAACCACAAAAATGCATGCTTTTATCTCTTGCAGTGTGTGGATGCAATGGCACAAACAATAGAGCTTAACAATGGAGTACAGATGCCAATTTTTGGACTGGGCACCTTCAGAATACGAGACTATGATGTTGTATTCCAAACACTGGATATCGCATTGAAGATGGGATACCGTTCCTTTGACACAGCCACTGTCTACCGTAATGAACATGCCATTGGCTGTGCTTTGAAAACATTGCTTCCCAAATATGGCCTCTTAAGGAAAGACATCTTTATTACCAGCAAGCTAGCACCCAAAGACCATGGACTTGAAGCAGAGTCAGCTTGCAACCACAGCCTACAGCAACTTGACTTTGACTTTGTGGATCTGT
This sequence comes from Polypterus senegalus, assembly GCF_016835505.1. NCBI lineage: Eukaryota > Metazoa > Chordata > Cladistia > Polypteriformes > Polypteridae > Polypterus > Polypterus senegalus. The sequence continues at coordinate 12,602,725 of NC_053161.1, read as the reverse complement.
ACCTGATACATTGGCCAGGAAAACAAGGATTAAAGGCAGAAGATGCTAAAAATAAGGATTACAGAAAACAAAGCTGGAAAGCTATGGAGAAACTGTACAAAAATGGTAAATTTCGTGCCTTAGGAGTATCCAATTACACAATCTCCCACCTTCAAGAACTCCTTGATAAATGTGAAATAAAACCTGCAGTCCTACAAGTGGAGTACCATCCAAAGTTGGTCCAAACTGACCTCCTAAAATTTTGCCAGCACAATAATATTCACCTTCAAGCATATTCCTCCTTGGGAGTGGGTAACTTGGTGTTGGAGCCCAAAATAATAGAGCTTGCTAAAAAATATAAGAAAACCCCAGCACAAATTCTTCTCTGTTGGGCCACCCAACAGGGCATTGGGGTAATTCCCAAATCTGTAAATCCTGATCGCATAGCAGAAAACATAAATATCTTTGACTTCCATTTATCTACACAAGATATCACTGAAATAAATTCTTTAAATTCAGGGACTCGTTATTGTTGGGATCCTCAGGGAATTGCATAACGTCTTCTGTTGCTTAATTGTACTATGACCAGCACATAATCTTGAGATTTTTTCAAAGAATTGTTGCCTTTTACTTTGTAAAAATGAATCGGGATTGATTATTCTTTTTTCAACAATTAACAAAATAAAAATGATGCTTTGTAAATCAAAATAACCACTTTTAACAGCAAGGCTAATAAATGGAACTAGTTGCATACTGTGTTTTTTTATTTTAATTATTTTCTACTCCTAGGAGACAATTTATGGTGAATCTTGTTTTTGCGAGGTAGGTAAAAAGTATCAAAATGAGTAAAAAGTGCTGAAAAGTATCCTTGTCTCCTGCATAGGGAGTGTGTATTGCATTTGTAATAAAATTAAGTAACTACAATCTACAAACATACAGTAAAATTTCCATTGGCTTATGTAATTAGAATAATTTTACATTACATTGAAAAACAATTACTTTTTAAATCTTAATAAGCATGGTAAACATTACCAAAGAATCCTCCTTTCAGATGATAGAGGCAGCTATCCACATCACAATAAATGAAAAAAGTACTTCACATCACATTTACTTTACCTTTTGAGAAACCACAATTTCTTTATTAAAAAAGTGTCAAAAAATTCTTAACCACAGTCGTTTAATAACCTACAGAGAATACAGAAATGTAATTTTTTTATATTTGCTTTTAACTGACATAGAAAATATTTAACACAATATTTGTGCTTTATTTGTGAAGCACTGATTTAACAATATTTAGTCGCAATAGTGTTTTTATATAAAAAGTTATGCAATGTTTAAAAACTTTAATCCTAAAATATTAGCTTTTTAATTAGTTAACTCTTTATAAAATTTTTAAATATTTATTTTCAATACAACGTTATTGCATATTTGTCCCTGGAATTTGGATTGTTAACCCCCCCCCCAATAATACACAGTACTAAAAAAAAAAAAATCAGTTCTCCCTTTTTTCGTCTAGAAATGCAGAAATATTAACTGGACAAGGGTTAGCAAACAGATGGATAAACAAGTTGATTAAAATCGTTTTTATAGATGCAAAACCCATTTGTCTATTTGGGCCACAATTCAAGCCAATGACAATGAGCTTGGCTCATCACTTTTCTCCCTTTGGTCTAATCATATAGTCTGAATTGCCCTGGGTCAATAAGCACAAGTGGTTTACCAATAATTCTTTTAACAACAGTGAAAAAAAATGCTTTCCAGAAATGGCAAATAAAACTAGTTATGGTCAGTTTATCTGAGATGCACTTATTTCAAAATAAAGTGTTGTAGCACAAACATGTCAGATAACTGAGCACAGTTGATTCAAATTTAAACATAAATCTTAAGTATGCACCTTACCAACTGCTGCTAAACTTAGGCAGAATGTTTTTTTTTGTAACATTACTCGTAACATTATTGTAATGTCAATCACAATAAAATGGCTATTAAATAGAGATGTATTTGTCAAGTAACAGCACCGAATTTAACTGTAACCTTTTCAAGTATACAAACCAGACAAAAATTCAACAGTACATTTTTTTGCTTCACATTCTTTGCCTTAGCAAACATTAAAGGTTTCTATGCAAAGCTCATTTTAATAATTAAAATCTTGTTTATAGTTGTTGTATAAGCACTAACATACAGCTTTTAAAAACAAAGCAAAATCATGGTAATTACCTACTGAAGGGAACTAACAGCTTGACATGTTTTTAACACATTTACGAAAATGCTGCAGATTGAATTATGATGAATTGTTTTCAGACAACCATCAATAACTAAATGAAACCTAGTGGGTCAGTTGCTGTGTGTTGCAGTGTACCTCAGAGCTGTGGACTGACAGCAGATCAATACTAAGTGCAATTGCAGTGTTCTTTTTGAAGTAGAAGATGGGGAACAAAGTTGTGTGCCTACACAGACCACCTTATGAGCAGATTTAAATGATTTAATATGGTAGGTAATAATCTGCACGCTTCAGACAGTTATGGACATGAAAAATCACAAATATGTCATTTAAAATATTGAAACGGTAATTTATACTTGTATTTGGACTGAAGTATAGTGTGAGTGTGAAATCAAATATTTAAATGAATGCAACAATGCAAGATTTCTATCGCATAATACAAGAAACAGAAAAATATGAAACATACATTTAACTATTAATGTTCAGTAAAAAGAGTCGGCCTCCATTTTGGACAGTGCACATTAAAAGATGCTGCTACTATCCTCCATACTGTATTCCTATGGAGTATCATGTAGGTATTGCAAATGTTCAAGATCTGAGATCTCTCACATTATATATTAATAGTGCTTATGCTCTACTGTGAAGTTTGTGCTGTGATGAGGAATTTTTTGCAAATATCGTACAGCCTCCCAAGTAGGCAAATTTATACACTTTAGTGACTGGTTTAATCTGGTTATTAGGAAGTACATAATGAATGACAAGTATTAACTCTTCTGTAATATCTAAGTAATTAAGAAAATGAGTTATAGCATTGCCAGATTAAGACCCACACAGGCTTCAGGGTGTCTTGCACATATATTTTTTACACTCTTATAAATGTCACATATAAAAGTAAAACGAGCCAGGGGAGTTGTCAATCGTACATTAGATAATGTACAAGTAATTGTTATGTGTATTTTACATGGAAGAGCACAAAGTACCGTTGAAACAGAAAAATGCTTGGGCTGTTGAGAGAGGACAAGATATTAGAAATTTCTTGTTAGAAGTTAAAAGTAGCTGTGTTGCAATATTTCTAGGTAGGAGTGAAATGTCTTGGACATAATCTACATGTCAGTCGGTGAAACAAAATCTGAAGTGATTCTGACCTTCCAGTCTTTGGGGGAAGAAATTTTGGCCTGGGTGATATTAACATCTTCAAATCCTGTTGTAACTAGAGTAGAATAATATTGCATAAAAGTCAATGCGGTAACACTCAAAATAAAAATAAATGTGATCTGACAGTTGCTATAGGCTCTACTAACTGTATGACAGAAGTAATCCATAGCACTTACATCTTTACCTTAAGAAAGATAAATACCTATCAGATTGAGTGATGCACACATATGTGAAGAAGGGGTGATAAATCCAATACAACACCTGCATTACCCTTTTTCACGCATACCCAGGTCATCCTGATGGTAAATCATCATCCACAATTATGCTTCACATACGATTTTACAAATGTTTACATTTCATTGTCATTACTTTCTATATGCTTTACATAGAATCCATGTTCTTTTTTAGATGTTCAATTTGAATAATATTTACAATGATGACAGTGACGCTAGTTTTAATCTAAAGCAGCTTAATGATTGCCATTATTTTTATTAAGTTTACATGAGGATGTATTCCCCCATGCCATTCCCTGTGTCCTGTTCCTTTAAATTGAGAGGAATGTATAATTGACAGAGGACAAGACATTATTATGGATCGAAAGACTTATTTTAAAATGAGCTCATCAAGAACATTGGGACACAGTTGGAAACTTAACGGTAAATTTTGCAAAAAACATGAAGTATTTCTTTACACAGAGACCCAAAGACAATTGGAATAAGCTACCAAGTAGCGCCATAGACAGCAAGACTTTAGGGGCTTGATGTTTTATTAGAAGTATTAAGTGGATAGGACTGCCAAGCTTTATTGGGTTGAATGCCCTGTTCTTGTCTAGTTTGTTCTAACTGTTGGCATACTGCCATTAAGGGGCAATCAGACAGCCAGATAAGCAAGCCAAGGGGAAACAGAAAACAACTACTGCAAATTAGATGAACCAGTTACTGATCATGTTCCGCTGTTCACTGCAACAGCATTTAGACTTAAGGATGGTCTTCTCTTAGTACTGTATGTACTATGTAGTCTGGTCTGGAGATTCAGCTGGTATGGTACTCTCTCAGGTACACTGCAACTGACCTATTTACATCTATAGCAAATGGGGAAACAGAATAAACAGGGAGCTAAGATAATTAAAATAAAAAGGGAAAACTGCAATTACATTATTTTTAAATAACAATAAAGAACAATTTCTAAAAAAAATGCTGATAAAATAATCTTTATTTATGGAATATGCTATTTTACAATCTTTTCAGCCAATTATACTCTTAATATTGTTTTATATATTAATTTAGTTTTGCCCCATTTATCTTTTTCTAGTTGTGATTGGAATACACTATTTAGGTAGAATTTCCCTTATTGTGTAGGTTTATTACATTTAAATTCTGAAATACACAAGTTCATGGTTTTTTATTGTACTGTGTACATTTCTTTTTGCACATCTACATTTTACCTTTCGTCTACTTTACCTTTTTACATCATTTAGATTTCCCTTTTCAACAAGTTTACTGTCTAATTTTTCAATGTGCTATACATTACTACTAATTACTATTACTACTACATTTACCCAAAAAGTACATTCTAATTTGTTAAATTTGTTTTTGTTGGCATTTATACTTCATGTAAAACGTATATTTACTTAGCTTAGTTCCCTGTTTTTTCTGTTTCCCCAGTCACTTCATTATAATCCAGGGCAAAATATCAGTATTTTAGGACATGGTTTACACTTGACTTGTACAAAGGGTATCAGTGTCAAGTTTATCTGGAGTACAGTTTCAAATAACTACTATAAGCAGTTGGTATATCCCAAGGTATGCTTATATTCAAAGGTTTACACAAAAAAAGTTGTGTAATACTGCTTACTTAGTGTGGTTTCTTGTTTCAATGGAACAATATATATATTTTTATTCATTCTTAACTTATCCTTTATATCTCAACTGCAACAAATCGCAAAGCAAAGGATAACCTTGTGGTTAGCTTACAGCTGCATAATTTATTTGATACATAAGGATAATACTAATTGCAGCACACTAGTCCAGTGAACTCAATTCCTAGGAACATATCAAAAATGTTCTCAGTTGCAATTTAAGAAGAAAAAAAAAAAAAGATTTAATTTAACTCTACTTAAAAAGTCAGTAATTCAACATTGCAGCCACGGTATATCCCTGGAAACATGTTCAAAATATTTTCAATCAATAAATCTTAGGCGGGTGCCCACAATGATATATACAGTAGAAAAAGCAATTAGGATATTATATACAAAATATACATATCAAGGTAAAACCAAAGTGTTTCAAAGTATTTTCACTAGAATTACTGAACTCTGTAGCAGCACACTGGTATTGACTGTATGTGGTAGTGGTCTGCCATTTTAAAATTATAACCTTCATACAAACAAGCAGTTTTTCAGGAGACAAGTTAAAAATTGTGAGAAAAATTAAAAGGCTTCTTAGGTTGGCAGCTGTTTTGATTAACTATTGTATGAACTGTCAAATTCATTTCACCATTGCATAAAATACACATCTTTTATGACTCTGCCTTTTTAAACTCAATTATGACATATACTTTATTGACATTTTCCCCATACGAACAGTGACTCATAAATGGGACTTCTAAAACTGCAATTCACATGTAAACTAAAAGTTAAAATCTTTCAGATAAAATGTATTTTATAGCAAAAATGAACACCAATAAGCCCTTCAGTAAAACATGATTCTAGTTTTTTTTTTTTTACAGAATGTACATGTTAACAGTTAATCAATACCTCCATCACATTATATCAGACAAGGCACTGGCTCCCACCATGCACCTCTGTGGATAGTGGGGACAGCAACAATATGGTCCTTGATGAAAATGCATACATCCAAGAGTACTGGATGCTAAAGTTAATTAGCCTTGGAAGATTCAGACTGTTGTCTCTTGCTCCACAAAAAAGTCCACCAGCTTGTTGAGGTAGTCATTTGCTTAGCAGTTCCAGCACTCTTTGCTCTTTTAAATTCCTGTACGAAAAATGAAAATGCAAATGTAAGAACTAATACGGAAAGGAAGCGTGTTTGATACAATGTTTCAAATCTAACTGATGTAATACTTAGACTTATTGGCATAACAATTTGCTGATTTATCAAATACACTGTAAGAAAGCCAAGTCCTATAATTTAATACTTCATTAAAAGGTCAAATATAATACATGGGGTGGACCAGTGTTTTTCTAGTTTTAAGATTTTTTTAGCTTTAATTTTTGGTTAGTTTTTGATTTTATTTTTACATACTATGCAGAAGAGTCAATCTGAAGGAGACTGAAGACTACAAAGTGGTGGCAGGGGAAAGAGTAGTTAAGCAACATAGGATGGTGGTCTGTAGGATGACGTTGGAGATCAAAAAGAGGAAGAGAGTGAGCGCAGAGCCAAGGATCAAATGGTGGAAGTTGAAAAAGGAAGACAGCAAGGTTGAGTTTAGGGAGAAGGTGAGACAGGCACTGGGTGGCAGTGAAGAGTTACCAAACAGTCAGGAGACTACAGCAGATGTAGTAAGGGTGACTGCAAGAAGGGTGCTTGGCGTGACATCTGGAAGGAGGAAAAGGAAACCTGGTGGTGGAATGAGGAAATACAGGACAGTATACAGAGGAAGAGGATGGCAAAGAAGAAGTGGGATAGTCGGAGAGATGCAGAAAGTAGACAAGAGAACAAGGAGATAAGGCGCCAGGTGAAGAGAGAGGTGGCCAAGGCTAAAGAAGAAGCGTATAATGAGTTGTATGAGAGGTTGGACACTAAAAGAGGGAGAAAAGGACCTGTACCGATTGGCTAGACAGAGCGACTGAGCTGGGAAAGATGTGCAGCAGGTTAGGGTAATAAAAGGATAAAGATGGAAACGTACTCACAAGCGAGGAGAGTGTCTTGAGCAAATGGAAAGAGTACATTATAAGGCTTATGAAGGAAGAGAACGAGAGAGAGAGAGAGAGAGAGAGAAAGAGGTTGGATGATATGGAGATAGTGAATCAGGAAGCACAACGGATTACCAAGGAGTAAGTAAGGACAGCTATGGAGAGGATGAAGAATGGAAAGGCTGCTGGTCCAGATGACATACCTGTGGAAGCATGGAGGTGTTTAGGAGAGATGGCAGTGGAGTTTTTAACCAGATTGTTTAATGGAATCTTGGAAAGTGAGAGGATGCCTGAGGAGTGGAGAAGTGTACTGGTGCTGATATTTAAGAATAAGGGGGACGTGCAGGACTGTAGTAACTAAAGGGGGATAAAATGTGTGAGCTACAGCATGAAGTTATGGGAAAGAGTAGTGGAAGCTAGGTTAAGAAGAGAGCTGATGGTTAGTGAGTAGCAGTATGGTTTCATGCCAGGAAAGAACACCACAGATGCGAGGTTTGCTCTGAGGATGTTGATGGATAAGTATAGAGAAGGCCAGAAGGAGTTGCATTGTGTCTTTGTGGACCTGGAGAAAGCATATGACAGGGTGCCTCGAGAGGAGCTGTGGTATTGTATGAGCAAGTTGGGAGTGGCTGAGAAGTACGTAAGAGTTGTACAGGATATGTACGAGGGAAGTGTGACTGTGGTGAGGTCTGCGGTAGGAGCGATGGATGCATTCAAGGTGGAAGTGGGATTACATCAGGGATTGGCTCTGAGCCCTTTATTTGCAATGGTGATGGACAGGTTGACAGATGAGATAAGACAGGAGACCCCGTGGACTATGATGTTTGTTGATGACATTGTGATCTGTAGCGATAATAGTGAGCGGTTTGAGGAGACCCTGGAGAGGTTGAGATATGCTCTAGAGAGGAGAGGAATGAAGGTCAGTAGGAACAAGACAGTATACATGTGTGTAAATGAGAGAAGGTCAGTGGAATGGTGAGGATGCAAGGAGTAGAGTTCCGAGTTTAAATACTTGGGATCAACAGTACAGAGTAATGGAGATTGTGGAAGAGAGGTGAAAAAGAGTGCAGGCAGGGTGGAATGGGTGGAGAAGAGTGTCAGGAGTGATTTATGACAGACGGATATCAGCAAGAGTGAAAGGGAGGGTCTACAGGACGGTAGTGAGACCAGCTATGTTATATGGGATGGAGACAGTGGCACTGACCAGAAAGCAGGAGACAGAGCTGGAGGTGGCAGAGTTAAAGATGCTAAGATTTGCATTGGGGGTAGGGCTGGGCCATATTATACCGTTCACGGTAATACTGGTACAATGTTAGGCAATGATAAGAAAATGAAATATCGCGATAGAATATGGGTAAAACGCGCATGCGCAGTGCCTTTGTTTTCATACGCACAAGGCAGAAAAAGCATGGCGGCGATGGAGAATGAGAAGGGCGAAAGCAGATCGTTGAATGAAACAGATGAACCAGAATTGGTTTGTAAAAATGGTGCAGCTTCAGTGGTGTGGAACTGGTTTGGTTTTCGCCCCGTCAGATACCCAACAAAGCACAATTTTTTGTAGAACATGCAAGTGGGCCGTCTTGGCGAAGGGAGGAAACAGCACAAACCTATTTCATCATTTAAAGCAGAACAACTTGGAGTACAACAAAGCTGTTAAAGCACTTGAAGAGGCGTCCGCTTCAACTAGCGTGGTGGTGAGACCAAAGAAGCGGACTCAACAAACAATTGGCGTAGCTTTAAATAGCTGCACGTCTTATGACAAAAGTAGCAAACGCTGGAGGGAACTAACTAAAGCAGTGACGCATTTAGCAGCCAGGGATATGATGCCCATTCAGAGTGTGGAAAGAGGAGGTTTCAAAAAGATGCTTAAAAAGTTCGATCCACGCTACAAGCTGCTCACCAAGAAATACTTCTCTAAAGTCGCCTTACCTGCTTTATATGAAGAGGTCCGTACTGAGGTATCAAATGCATTATCTTCGGTGGAGTTTTTTACGTCCACCACGGACATGTAGTCAAGCCAAACATCAGACCCCTACATGAGCCTCACAATACACTACGTGGACAAAGACTGGAAGCTACAAAACAAGTGCCTGGAAACAAGTTCCCCCACCCCACCGAGGACCATACAAGGGAAAATAAAGCCAAAGGCTTAAGAGAGTTCCTAAGCTCGTGGAATCTTCAGGTGTGTGTGACGACCGACAACGGAGCCAACGTTGTGAAAGCCATCACACTCAACAACTGGACCAGACTTTCATGCTTCGGACATCGCCTGCACATTGCAATAGGCAAGTTAATTATAACGCAGTGTTCTCCCTAGCATCTTTTAGCCGGGCGCTCCGCCTGGCTAATTTAGTTCAGTTTAGTATGAGATGACAGCTGCAGATCTGCAGGCACAGGCAGATCTAATGATCTGCAGAGATGGCAAGGGACAAGCGGGTGCGTGGGCAAATACTGCTAAAGCTAATAGCGGGTTTCGAGGCAGAGCAGAGTTCACAAGTAAAGACTATAGGGAGGTGGAGTTTCGAGAGTGGGCTGTACATGTTACTAGCGGGGGTGTAGCTGCTTAATACAGTTGCAAGGAGTATGGAGAGGAGAGCGGGCTGTACATGCTAATAGCGGTAGCGAATCGGGAGTTTACAAGCAAAGAGGATGTGGAGGTGGGCGGGCAAGAGCAGGTCTGATAAAATAAAAAAAAAAGTCTAGTGAAACCAGCCCGTTAGATATCAGAAAAAAGGCGTCAGGAAGTGATTATCTCCGTTCTCAGCGTCAGCGCAGTCTGTATAGTGCGGCTGAGCGTACAGCAGCTCTCTTCTTGTAAAGTACATAGCAAACCAATATATACACATACAGTTGTTTAAGCATTAGGTGTGTTCTGTGTGCAAAAATCCTTGTAGCACTCACTGTGGTTCCTGTTTAAAGTGACCCCATCTGCCGTTCTTATACTTGCTCATATTTGGACCTGCGTCCATATTGTAAAAAGTGTGCAGAAACCCTTGTAGCACACTCGGTGTCCTGAGCAAAAAGTTTTGTCACTGAATTGCTTTCCACTTTAATCTTGACGCTTAGGACGAGAATAAAGTCGACATGTTGCTACATAACTTATGACGGGGGGTTGAGAAAATCTAGTAAATTCAACATTCATTTTAAGATAAAGTTTAGTTTATAATGTTCTACTTTAATGACAAACTACAAGAATAAAGTCAACATGTCGAATTTAATCTCAAGATAAACGGCGAGAATAATGTAGAAATGTCGAGAATAAAGTGGAAATGTCGACTTTATTCTCGACATAAGTCTCGAGATTAAAGTGGAAATGTCAAGAATGCGTACCTGCCATAGTGCAAGTGTGAATTGAATATCCAACAGGCTCTCCCTTTACCACTTAAAAGTCTTAATGTTGGTAAAAATGCACATTACACCTCTGAAAGAATAATACAAGAGCTGCTGGATGTCTTAGCATCAGAAATAAAATCTAACATACTGAAAAATATACACACAGAAAAGTTTTTCAGTATTCTGTGTGATGAAATCACAGATATCTCAGATGTAAAACAATTATTTACATTAAATATGTTTGCCAGGTCACTAAAGAGGTCAGAGTTAGTTTTGTATCAACCCGCAATATGATTGACTCCATAACGGAGACTATAACCAACACACCGATTGAGACTATGGACACTCTAGGCTTAAATTTTATGTTATGTTTTATGTTACAAAGCAACTCTTTTTAAGTTTTGTGGATATTATACATGGTTATGCTCAGGAAAGGTCAGCCCATTTCCACTGGAAATGCCTTTTGGTTAAACTGTCAGCAAGGAATTTGCATTTGCACTGTTAAATTTTTATATAGCTTTAATGCACATAAAAACAGCTGCTTGTTTAAGTGAAAATAAATTGAAGGGGTTTTTTTGCACTAATAAAGTTGTGGAGTTGTATTTTGTCTCGCGTCAATCATATTGTCAGTTATATCGTTATTGCAAATGTTCAAATATATATTGTGATAAATATTTTTGGCCATATTGCCCTGCCCCAAATGGGGTGATGAGGATGGACAGGATTAGAAAGGAGTACATTAGAGGGTCAGCTCAAGATGGACGGTTGGGAGACAAACTCAGAGAGGCGAGATTGCGTTGGTTTGGACATGTGCAGAGGAGAGATGCCGAGTATATTGGGAGAAGGACGCTAAAGATAGAGATGCCAGGCAAAAGAAAGAGGAAGGCCAAAGTGAAGTTTTATGGATGTGGTGAGAAAGGACATGCAGGTGATGGATGTAACAGAACAAGATGCAGAGGACAGAAAGATATGGATAAGATGATCCGCTGTGGCGACCCCTAACGGGAGCAGCCATAAGAAGAAGGAGGAGGAGTTTTTCACCTTTTTCTAATTTTTGTTTTTATTCAGTTTTAGTTTATTCCCTGCCCCCCTTGTTTTTTATACCAGTATTTAGTTTTTCTTTTTCTTTTTTTTTTCTCATTTTAACCCTTCAGCAAATGTATTAGTTTGTATTACCACAAAGACACAGTTTTGCAAGTGAGAAAAACACAAGTTTCTTAATAGTTATCAAATACATCATTCATTTGTAAATATAAACCTAACACATACAATATTACAGTCTGTGATAGAGCTCAATTTTCTCCGGATAATGACAGTTCAAAAGATCTAGCATTATAAAAAAAAGATAAGAATTCAAAAAGTGTGCTCTGATATCATTTGTTACGTTATCCTGCAACAAGTTTAAGCAAATTTTTAGATTCTCTTTCCAAGCAGTAAGATCACCATATATGCATATACTCTTTATTTTAAATTTATATTTGACATCTTAGGATGCTGTCCATATGTTATGTACCTATTTCAAAGCATATCTTTTAAAATATCATTGAAGTCACTAGATGAACTGTATTAAAAAAAAAAAATTAGCAGAAAAAGAGATGAACTTTTTTCCCCCCCATGTATAAAGTGCATTTCTACAAAGATACCTCCTCCTTCTTAATACTGAACACCTGTTATAGCAACATCTGCAATCCATCCATCCATTATCCAACCCGCTATATCCTAACTACTGGGTCACAGGGGTCTGCTGAAGCCAATCCCAGCCAGTACAGGGCGCAAGGCAGGAAGAAACTCCGGGCAGGGCGCCAGCCCATCACAGGGCACACACACGCGCGTGCGCACACACACTAGGGACAATTTAGAATCGCCAATACACCTAACCTGCATGTCTTAATAAGCAACATGCAAAACCCATGGAGCACCCTGTGAACCTAAACTGGGAGGATGTAATTTAACAACAAATGTAGGAATAAACAGATTTTGGCAATTAAGAGTGCTTAATGACATATTTTTGATCTACAGCTATTAAAAAATATCTGTAGTTACACACATACTCAGTCCACATACACATAGGGAGAACATGCAAAGTCCATCAAGACACTCACTGTGCTTGATTCTAGTTTTCAGACAGTTTTTTTGTTTAAGTTTACAAAATAATTTTTTCCCTCATTAACAATACATTTCAATTTAGATTTCATTAATGGGAATAAAACTGGATTGGGCAAAATAAAGGAAACTGCTAGCAATATATTAATATCAAGGGCTTCAAAAGGATTTCAGCCATTCTTTCTCTTCAGATCAGCTTTTTGAAATGCCATCATACAAGTTCTCCCTGTGTGGAGTTTGCATGTTCTTCGCGTGTCTGCGTGGGTTTCCTCCCACAATCTAAAGAAGACTGGACGACAGGCGATTCTAAATTGTCCCTAGTATGTGCTTGGCGTGTTTGTGTGTGTGTGTGCCCTGAGGCGGGCTGGTGCCCTGCCCTGTTTCCTGTCTTGCGCCCTGTGTTGGCTGGGATTTGCTCCTGCAGACTCCTGTGACCCTGTAGTTAGGATATAGCGGGTTGGATGATGGATGGGTTGGATAATGGATGGACTAGTCCTAAACCATTTGCTTTGGGATACTGCACCATCCTTCAAGAAGAAGAAAAAAAAAATCAGTTGTTTGAGGGATGAAATCTATTTCGCTGCCCCATTCTCTTCAATGGTTTGCTTATACGGTCATTATTTTTGAGACTCTTCCCTTGAAATGAGGAGTTATTCTGCAGTTATTGTGGCTGATGCAGCTGCAATTTGGACAATGACTATTTGGCCTCTTAAAACATCTATTTGTCACCTAATTTCTCATTGAGAACTCAAATGTCAATGTTCCAATTGTAGGAACTCGTATATGGCAAACACATACTGCTGATTTACAATTATCCTAATATGACTTACTTTTGTAGCTGCAGGTTATTTTTGATTTAGTTACTTCAAAGTTAAACTCCTTTTTTTTTTGCATTTTCATTATTTTATCCACATCTTGTACATAATAATTTGCTCAGATAAAAGAGCCCTATCTGAATAAATTTCTTTTAATATTTAGGTGTTTTTCTGTTAATAATAGTGTGTATCAAAGAATAACTGACATTTTTGCAAATCTCTCTTCGTTTAATGTTTTATTTTTTGTTTTGATAGTATTATTTGGAATCTGAATGCATGCTGTATACCTAACCCATAAAGATCCTAATTCTGCTTTTACATTAGTAAACAACAGACTCTGGAGTCGCGTTGCCATAGAATACCTATTAATAATTTTCCTATTTTACATGTGTAGAAGGAACATACAAAATATTACCTTCCTCAGACCCCCAAACCCAACAGAAACTCGTGTATGTATATAACCTGCTCCAAAACCACGCTTACACCAAACAGCTTTTCCACATTTAAACTTTATTTGACCAGCCTAGGATAGCTAAATAAATTAGCTACTGCTACTCAAACAATACATGTTATCAGAGCCAAAGGAGCTATGCACGTAGTGCAACCACCCCAAAATGAAGTAAAAGCCAGACTTGACTTGAACTTTAGAAAGAGACAAGAGCATGAAAGGAGAACTGACATGCCCTTGTAATTAACTTAGCTATGTGCTGACCTAACAGCTCTAAACGCAATTCTTACTTTGTCTGTCTCAAAATGTTTGGTGTGCGACCCTTCCAGATCTCTGCAGTTGTTACAAATGCAGTTTGGTACATTTTGGATTGCATCTAAAGCTTTTGGCTTAGTACCAGGTCAAGGATGAATTTTGAAATTAACCATAAATCACTGACTGGAAAAACAATTGCCTACTCTGACTAACACTTTCTGTACTTATGTGCTAAAGGACACATGTGTCAGAATGGCAGTTTGTAAGCTTTTCTAGAAAAATTAAAATTTCAGTTAGAAGTCATTTATATTGATACCCTTTCATTTTCCAAAATATTTTCAATACATTAATAACTGTGTGACAGATATTACTCCACAAATGAGGAACAATGGTCATGAGTTTTAAAGTTATTTTAAAAAGCAGTGTTACAAAAAATATTCTCACCCCATGAGAAATTCCAAATTCATCACTCATTCTGCGCAATTCACGTCCATACCGACGAGCTGCCCACAATGCTGGTGGTGCTGAATGTGACCGATTTCGGAAAGAGGTTAATTCATCATCCATCTCTGCATCTGATGCCTGGGATTCTGAAGCCCCCCTAGTTCGCCCTTCCGCATCTAATTTAAAGAGAAAAGCAGAAACAGTGAAAATATTCAATAGGTTAAGGCTTAATAGAAAGAATAGTTTAAAAGTAAATAAACAGACTAGTTCACAGGTACATTTCAAATTTTATAACTGAGTAAATCTCTTAATTAACTTTTAATTAAGAGGCTAACTTAACACTTATTGCCAAAATTACACATTTTCTAATTCCCTAAAATATAGTTAGCAAGTTACAATGGTGAAAAAAATCTAAAGCAACAGGTTGCAGCAGACACTAGCATTGAATGTGGGAACTGTGGGGAACATGTAAAAAGTCAAAATGAAATGATGGTCATTTTAAAAAAAAAAAAAAAACATAAGATCTACATTAATGCCTACATGAATACTTAGTTTTAATAAAAGTTAATATAGGGACACTTCTGTTCCCGAGACTGTGTGCGCATTTGAAAACTAGCAATTTACAGATGAGTAATTTCATACACATTTCAGATATAACAGAAAGCATCACAGGTCACACATAGTGTTTATCTACCTGCCTGTTCTATAAATCCTTCCATTATCCAACCCGCTATATCCGAACTACAGTGTCACGGGGGTCTGCTGGAGCCAATCCCAGCCAACACAGGGCGCAAGGCAGGAAACAAATCCCGGACAGGGTGCCAGCCCACTGCAGGGCACACACACACACACACAGACACCAAGCACACACTAACCTGCATGTCTTTGGACTGTGAGAGGAAACTGGAGTACCCGGATTTAGTGGGTTTTTTATTCAGAGTTATTTACTCACTTTATCTGTAAAATGAGTCTGAGGGCTTGTCAGTAAACCACTAAATTAAACAAAAATGAACAAACTTTTAAAGTAGAACACATGGGGAAGGAGATCTCATTTTAAAAAATGCAGCTAGTGGATGACAGGTAGGGTGCACTGGAGGCCAGTTGGGTGCTGCAGGTGTTAACAGGCTGTCAAGGAATAAAGTATGAAATTAAACTAAGTTTAGTTTTTCTTACACTTGCAACAAAAAACACAATGAACTTATTTTTTTTTTTACATTTTATTGTGTTAGGTATAGTGTCAAGTTAGCAGCTAATTAAATATGCATAGTGCGTGTGAAACTGACGGTTGTCTAAGGTAGAAGCACATTTAAAATATTTTAAAGCCATTATAAATATGACAGTTATTTTCAATTGTATTTTGCTGTGAAAGGAACCTAATGTAACTTTTACTTGCTACATTGGATGCTTAAAAGTGTAAGCACAATATAGTAGCAAGTAAAGAATCTCCGTAGTACATTCAAGAGCAGAGCAGTGGGCTGTTTATTTAACACTGATTGATACAAAGCCACTATTCAAAAATATGAACAAGCTGCTCCTAGAATTGATGTAGTGAAAGAAGATCTGTAAAATACTTAAATATTATACAATGCCAAAAATTCAGGTAATGCAACTCCTTTTTACATTCAATTGGCATTTTTTGTAATCATATTAGGCTTTTTTTTTTTTTAAAAAAACACATTTGAATTTAATTTGAACAGTGGTATTCATTCCAACAGTTCTGATGATGTGTGCATTCATTCAAGCAATAATGAGAGGATAAATACAGCAATGTCATGGGAATTCAGAGTTTTTGACAGTGATGTATGCATTTACAGCAACTGAGTACAAACACAAAAAAATCTTAACAGTACAGTAAATAAACCTAAAAATAAAAGTGCTTAGGATGATTGAGTTTTTTTATTAGCTTACCACTAGCTTTATCAAACTTTCTAGCCAGGACTGACACAAACTAGTGAAAGAAAAACAAAAAGACAAACAAAAAAATGTTTATGAAGATGAATATACCAGTTTACTAATAATGAAACCTAGACTCTGTATCTGCTATCTTAAAGTTCTAGAATAACACAATAGCCTATAATAAACCCTAGTTCTGGAAAAATTCAAGAATATAAAGACAATGAAATGAAATAGCTTAATTAGGACAAAACTCATTCAATGAATTAGATGTCAAATCTTTTTCTCTTATTTAACACTGTAGTAAATTCTGCCATTTCATACCCAACATCTTGATTGAAGGCATTGTTCTGCTTTGCTTCACTGAACTTGCATTTCGTACTTCTCTTCCACTTGAGTCACCATCTTGAATGACATCATCAGAAATATCGGATTCAGAATCTGAAAGACTGAACATCTTTGCCATCACTGCATCTGTTAAAACAGAAGACAATTACTGTGAAGTGATACATTGGATTTGTATATACTGTATATCCCCCAACACTGCATTTTTATCAAACTGTACTAATAAATTCTGTTATCAAAAATCTGTCTTTTGTTATTTGCAGAAAGTTTATTTCTGATATTTGCAGTTCTGCTTAACTAATTAAACTCACTGCGCATGTCTATTCGGTTATTAACTGCATCTCCTATTATTGTGATCACTGCACAGATCTGGTTACTGGTAAATACAGCTGTGAATGTACTTTCTGCTCAGCAGTTAAACTGTACTCTCATTGCATTTGTGAGATAATTAAAAGTCCATCCAAGTGTCACTACCATAACTACTGCATGGCAATTTCAAAAGTCTTATTCTAGAGGAGGAGGGAGTGAAGTTGTTCTAGTTGTCATGGATCATTGATTTGTTTGAGCAAATATCTGCTACATTTTTCGCACAAATATTAGAAAGTTTTTCTTCACACAGAGATCCACAGACATCTGGAATACATTACCAAGTATTATAATATGGTAGGGAGTGGTACTTGAGTTTTGTAAGTCCCGAAACTTGATGTAATTTTGGAAAAATTATACAAATTGGATTGTCAAGTTTTGTTGGGCTGAAAGGTCTGTTATTTTCTCATCAAAACTGTTCTAATGGCTCTGTTCATTCAGACTCACACCAGGCCTTGAAGGCGAGTGAAGGATGGGATGCTTATATTAAAAAAAGTTGCTTACACTGCCAAATAACACAAAAAAGGTATAAAGGAAAGTTTGTTAATATGAGTGAAACATGCATGAACTCTCCCCTGATTTAACCCTCAAACTTTTAAAGGACCTAGCTCATTTATAAAACTTTGCAGGAATTCAAGCATGAAAATATGTATACGCCAAAAGCAAAATATGTATATCCAAAAAAAATAAAGATATATAAAACCTGCTATATGTACATTTGTACCCTTTATAAAACTTGAATCTTGAAACTTGATAAATTACTGTAATTACATGTTAAATATGGTCCTGTATGAGGAGACACAGGTTTACAAAAAAGCACAAGAAAAACGGGGGGATGGTAGGTGTTACCTACTTGACATAAACAGAAACTTTCCTAGAGTAATATTCTAAACCTGTGCATCCTGTACAGGGTTGCATGGGTTCATTAATACTCACTCACTCTCACACTCACACACACACACAGGCCAAACAACCTTTGACAATCAACCTGGCTGCAAGTCTTTGGACTATGGGCAATAAAAACAGAAGATAATGAATGCTATAAACATTCCAGTCATGAATGCAGGCTGTGACATGGCAGCCCTGCCTAAAGCATTACCAGTCCATCTATAAAAAGAAATGTGAACTTTTCAATCACTAACATTTAAAAAATAAAAAAAAAATAAAAATAAAAACACTATCCAAAACAAATAAGGTTATTTCACTATACTAAAATGAAAATCATATTTAAAGTTTATGTAAATATTTATATTCAACCGTTAGTAATTAGCAAGAATTTATCAAGGGTAAATGAGAAATACAACTTGTGAAATCTTATAAACAAAACTGCACATGTAGAAAATGCTGTGCTGTATAAGTAGCAATTCTGTCTTCATCCTTTAATGAAACATGTAGTAATGCTTAAAATTGTAATAGTCCCTCATTATCTCTTGTGACCAGCGTTCAAATAAAAGTTTGTTTTGCACTTGTGTCATGTAGAGCTTAATCAATGAACACCACCGCAAAGCCAAAAACTGAACTCTACCTCAACTCTAACAAGCATGTGCAGCCCGACTGTCTAAGACATCAATGTGAGAAAACCTGTGAACAGAGGGTAAGGGGACTTCCTTTTATCATAACTTTGACTGTCCTTAATTGCAGCAGGTAGATTCAGCCAGGGCCACTCACCACTAAGTGCCATCAATTACAAACGTTTAGCACAAATGTGATTAAACAGTAATACAAAATTAACAATATAAAGACAGCAAATAATTTCATTAAAATACTGTGACAGATTGTTGAAACTAAACGCCCAATCAGTGGATACCATCATCATTCAGGTCTACATGCCAACATCTGATCATGAAAAAAAGTAATGTGGTTAAGCATATTGAAAAGCTGCATCATGGAGGAAAAACAAGAGAATGCTTAATTGTGCGTATGCACAGAAAAATCCAGATGCAGGAGTCTGTGCGTACGCAAACTTCCACGTTCTTCTGTTACAGTCATGTGAAAACATTAGGACACCCTTTGAAAGCATGTGGTTTTTGTAACATTTTTAATAAATGGTTATTTCATCTCCGTTTCAACAATACAGAGATTAAAGTAATCCAACTAAACAAAGAAAACTGAGGAAAAGTCTTTTCAAGATCTTCTGTAAATGTCATTCTACAAAAATGCCTATTCTAACTGAGGAAAAAGATAGGACACCCTTGCCCCTAATAGCGAGTGTTACCTCCTTTGGCTGAAATAACTGCAGTGAGACGGTTCTTGTAGCCATCTACCAGTCTTCGACATCGGTCTGAGGAAATTTTACCCCACTCCTCAATGCAGAACTTTTTCAGCTGTGAGATGTTTGAGGGGTTTCTTGCACGCATACAGCCCTTTTCAAGTCACCCCACAGCATCTCAATGGGATTCAAATCTGGACTTTGACTTGGCCATTCCAGGTCTCTCCATTTCTTCATTTTCAGCCAATCTTTGGTTGATTTACTAGTATGTTTTGGGTCATTGTCATGTTGCATGGTCCAGTTCCGCTTCAGCTTTAATTTTCTAACTGATGGTCTCACATGTTCTTCAAGCACCTTCTGATACACAGTAGAATTCATCGTGGATTCTATGATGGTGAGCTGACCAGGTCCTGCTGCAGCAAAGCAGCCCCAAACCATGACACTTCCACCTCCATGCTTCACAGTTGGTATGAGGTTCTTTTCTTGGAATGCTGTGTTTGGTTTACACCAAACATGTCCTCTGCTGTTGTGTCCAAATAATTCAATTTTGGACTCATCTGTCCAAAGAACATTATTCCAGAAGTCCTGGTCTTTGTCAACTTTATCTCTGGCAAATGTCAGTCTGGCCTCGATGTTTCTCTTGGAAAGCAAAGGTTTCCTCCTTGCACACCTCCCATGCAAGTTAAACTTGTACAGTCTCTTTCTGATTGTAGAGGCATGTACTTCTACATCAACAGTAGCCAGAGCCTGCTGTAGTTCTCGAGATGACACTTTAGGGTTTTGGAGACCTCTTTTAGCATCTTGCGGTCTGCTCTTGGGGTGAACTTGCTGGGGCGACCAGTCCTGGGCATGTTGGCAGTTGTTTTGAAAGCCCTCCACTTGTAGACTATCTTCCGGACAGTGGAATGGCTGATTTCAAAATCTTTTGAGATCTTTTAAATCCCTTCCCAGACTCATAGGCTGCTACAATCTTTTTCTGAAGTCCTCTGACAGCTCTTTGTTCTCACCATGGTGCTCACTCTCACTTCAACAGTCAGGAGCACACCAAACTAAATGTCTGAGGTTTAAATAGGGCAAGCCTCATTCAACATGCAGAGTAACGATCTACTAATTATGTGCACCTGGTGTGATATACCTGTGTGAGATCTGAGCCAATTTAAGAGGGAATACATGTGAGGGTGTCCTATCTTTTCCTCAGTTAGAATAGGCATTTTTGTAGAATGACATTTACAGAAGATCTTGAAAAGACTTTTCTTCACTGTATACAACTCCCGATCAGTGTGAAAAGTAACACACGTGCCTGCTGAACCACCCCAACTCCTCCCAGAATTACGCCTCTTTGAATATGCAAATCAATATAAATAGCCCTTAGGCTCAGCATTCTGTGAAAAGACAATGGCAAAAGCACGAGGAAAAATAGAACAATTCTCAGCAAATACCAAGTGGAGACAAGGAAAAACGTACTATTTGTTGGTTTAAACAGTGGTATGAACAAGAAAAGGAAGTTGATCGAGTGACATAGGTTGTCAGAGAAACTCGAAAGCTCAAGTTCACAAAGTCGCACAGTGCCCGAAATAAAAAAAGAATTTGTCAGATATCAAATTCGCCGTGAAAAGCCAAATCATAGCCCACCATCTTAAGTTTCATACAAAAGCTTATTAGGGTACAGAAGAAAAAACAAAATAGGCACACAGTGGGGAAAAAAAGCACGAAATGTCAACTTTATTCTCGAAATTTCCACTTTAATCACGTAGTTTATTTGGTCATTAAAGTAGATCATAAACTTTATCTTAAAATCATTTGATTTACTAGTTTCTCAAACCCCATCAGAACTAAAGTAGCATGTTAAATGCTTCATTTTGTATTTGATTTCCTATGTGCTCTGTGTATGTGAATCACTACGTGCTTTCATGTTTGTCTTCCTCTAACAGGACACAGAATCCATTACATTCATAATATTACAGCTCTCTGAATAATTCAAATACTGAGATGTATACTTGATATAATTTTCATGATGATAGGAGTTAAAGCATGTTATTAAACATGGGAACACTGTGGCGCAGTGATTGTGTGCAACCTTCGATGAAATAATTTATTGCAGCAGTACTGTCTCTTTCAAACGTATTAACACCCAATTCCTGTCCTTCCTTTTCTTTCACCAAATACCCAATCACCACACAATCAGCTCTGTAACAGAAGTTAAGCCATCTGTAAGCTTATACTGTAACGCCGATTCTTCAAAAATTTTAAGGAACATTGAAATATCTTTGTAGTACATGTTTAATTACTCTATCCTTCACACCAGTCCCTGTGAAGTATATAGTGTGAGGCAGGAACAATCTGTAAACTGAGCGCCAGATCCTTGCTAGCATACAGTAGCAACACCATGTCCTTTAATTATGAACAATATAGATTATTCAAATGAAGCTAAAGTTTTATCTGTATAATATAATAAACATATTTTGCTGCATTTCATCTTAAAAATGATATTGTCATCATATGTAAATATGCGCTTTATAAAGTGGTTCAGGTTTTGCAATATTATAACTGTATCGCAAGTTTACAGTGAGGCGATTGTACTTATAAGTACAAACAGTTCTACAAAGAGCACTTGATGGACTGATTGATTGCGTTTAGAGCTCTTGGGATGAAACCGTTTCTGAACCGTGAGGTCCGTACAGGAAAGGTTTTGAAGAGTTTGCCATGTGAGAAGCAGTTCAAATGGGAAGCATGGCTGAGGCAGCATATGCTTGATGCTGTATACTGATACTTCTCTTTCCGATCAGCTTAGAGATCAGATACAGGAATATAAATACTCTGAGTGGTGTAGTGAGAGTAATATGGAAAAAGATGATCCGCTGTGGCAACCCCTAACAGGAGCAGCTATAAGAAGAAAAAGAAGGTGCAGTGAGAGTAACAATGCTAAAGAAGCTATGGTATTTGGAATAGTTTGACCATTCTGTGGACCATCATATTGTTCCAGGTTAATTACAATCAGATGCATTAAACTAATAAAAAATATGTGGTTAATTTCAGTGTATTTATAAAGCCGTGTCAGTAATGTGGATCTGAAAAAGAAAGGGTAACCACACTGGAACAGTAGCACTGCTTTGACGCTGGGTGCCACCAGTCTGCAAAACCGAGCGGAGAACTTGCATACGCCAGGGTACGAGGTACCATGGAAATGTGCATAGCTTTATGCCAAGTGTAGGTTTTATACATCGCGATTTGAATGTGGAAACATTCGTACGCAACATTTCTGTGCATACGCACCGTTTATACATGAGGCCCCTGGTTTCAACATTAAAAAAAAGTAGACATATACATAAAAAAAAGCAGAAAACAGTGGAAGATAGCATCCATAGTTCATTATACCATAGTCAGATGCAGACTGATAGTAACTGCATGAGGTGAAGTTCAAAGTTGAAACTGGAGAAATTTAAGCAACCAAAATCTTAAAAACATGGAATCTTGACTCTCTAAAAGTACAGAATGAAGTGGCACTACCACAGCAAATTGAGGAACCAATGCTTACAACAAAAATAAATTTCTACAAAGGAGACTTCACTATAGATAACAATAAAAACATTTAAAAATGTACAAATGTCAACATGGAGAATGGAAAAAATACAATATAGGAAAAAAGGTCACTGAACTAAAAATTGAAAAATCAAACAAGCAAGGAAGATAAACTAGATAGAACTTACTTTATAAAACTGAAACAGATCACAAGAAAATCAATAGTTAATCCAATAAATACCACCCAAGCACAACAAACAGGAAAAAGACAGAAAAATGCAGACATCAAGAAATCAGTGCCGATAACAATACCAAAAAAACCATCTACAGCTTTGTAGTTTTACAGAGTAAATTTGAATACTATATTCACTGTGCTTAATTGGAAATGGTTTGAAAGACAAAGTTTTCTAGTTTTATAAATGGGTCATAAAAAGCATTAGACTAATAGGCAATGTTAAGTAATATGCACACTGCCACCAACTATTTTTCATTGTCTACATTGAAGCAATCATTAAAAAAGCAAGGGACAAATCTAACTGAAGGTGTATTCACTGCAGGACAAACAATGAGATCTTGCAGATTTGCTGATGACAGGACAACACTCTCTAGTGTGAAAGAAGGACTACAAGTTTTAATAACAAAGTAGAAAATGTTTTGGATTCAAAATAAATATGAAATTGACTAAAGCAATAACAGGATCAAAAGAAGAAGGCAGATAATTAAATATTACTGTGAAAAGCAGAATGTCTGAAGTGGTGGAATATATTCACTACTTCTGTATCCTTATCAAGTCAGACAGATGGCATTCCAAAGAAATCAAAACCAAAATTTAAACTGCCAAATAAGCATTTAAAAAAAATGAACAATTAACAAAGCACTTAAAAGCTTAAAGAAAAGAAAAAAAATCTTATGTTTGGATTGTGGCTACCTATGCCTGAGATGTAGAAAATGTTAACAGCGAAGGATGTAATAAGACTGGAAGCTTTACAAAAGGTCTGGTGAAGACTGATAAAAATAACTTAAATGAAAAGGTACTAAGTCAGGTACAGAGGAAGAAAAGCTGGATTAGAAGGAACTGATCTAGGAAAGATTCTTTGTGGGAAGATCATCAGGAAGTAAAAGAATGACAGTGTTTTATGGTACTCAACAAGGAAGAATGTACTGTAGATACAGATGAAAACAGCAGGTGAAGACAGACTAATGTTCAGAGAAATACTCCTTGGGCCTGTTTAAGGTCACAACACGATGATGATGGTTTCCATCTAGACAGCTACCATGTGAAGCTACAGATTTTGTATATAATCAAGATAATTGCATTCAAAGTACTAGATGGACAACATATTTAGGGACTGACACAGTATACCTAAACATCAGCTTAGTAATTGGATGCAGCTTATTGCAAGATTTTGTACACCAGATAGACATCTCTTCTACTTCAATACCACCTAAATAACTGATGTTAACATTTTAAATATATTGTAAAATTGCTTCTGCGTGTAAAACTGGTTCAGTACGGGTACCAGGTCATATAACTCTGTACAAGATAGAGCAAGTCTAGAAAAAAGATTAAACAATCAGCAGAATGTGAAGCACAAGGCCTTCTATAGAAGTATACGACCAGCTTTATATAACACCAGAGGCACAATACACTGTCCACCACCACAGTAATAAACAAAACAAATGTAGAATACCACAAAGAAAAGAAGAACATGAGACATTTCATCAGTGTATCAAAAAAAAAACAGTAAACTCACACTTTCATCAATTTTCAAGAAGCAAACGGCATTAACAGCTTGTCAACTAAGTGTTTAACAACTTTTTACCTGCACTTTCATAGACTTCTTTCAAGGCACTTCAGAAACTTTGAGTTGTGTCATTATACACCCTTTATTCGTTAATTACCAATAAACACTGCTACTATATAAGCCATAGTGACACAGTGGGTAGTGCAACTGCCTCGCAGTTAGGAAACCTGGGTTCGCTTCCCAGGTCCTCCCTGCATGGATTTTGCATGTTCTCCCCGTGTCTGCGTAGGTTTCCTCCGGGTACTCCGGTTTCCTCCCACAGTCCAAAGACATGCAGGTTAGGTGCTTTGGAGATTCTAAATTGTCCCTATTGTGTTTGTGTGTGCACCCTGCCCAGGGTTTGTTTCCTGCCTTGTGCCCTGTGTTGGCTGAGATTGGCTCCAGCAGACCCCCGTGACCCAGTAGTTAGGATATATCGGGTTGGATAATGAATGAATGGATGGATGTATGTATAAGCCATCTAAAGTTTACTGAAACATTTGGTCCTCCCTTATGGCCGAAGCTCTTCGGATAGACCTGCAGACCTCAATTAGGCAACTGGATGCAGAATATGGATGGATAGGTTGAAGACATTCATTTTGTAGTCAGTTACAAGTCAATGACATGTTATCTTTCATCTATCCATCTAAAATCCATCTATCCATCCGTCAATTTGTAATACCCACTGAACCCAATTTTAGGGTAGCAGGAAGCCCCTTATCTTAAAATGTGAATAGGAACCAACCCTCAACTTAGTGCAAGTTCACTGCAGGGCATATTAACACCTGCTTGCCCAAACTTTCACAACAGGCAAACATATGAATGGCAGTTAACCTAACATACACAGTCTACATTACAATATTTGATCATGAAAATGGTGGAAGGTAGTGGGCAGAATCACAGTCTTGTAGAACTACAAAGCTCTATTGCAAATGAATTCACCATTGTAATATTCATTTGTAAGTTACATTTGCCGTGTTTTTTCTCCATCTCTGCATCAACAGAAACTCTTAATTCATTAACACATAATAATCACCCATCTAGTATATCCAACTTCCTTTCCCCAGTCTGAAATCGGGACTTACCAACATTTTAAAAACTGGTAAAAAAAAATAAATTGGACTGTGTGGTGTATCTATCCAGTTGCAAACGTAACAGCTCTAAGTTTCAGTTCTATGAGGTTCTGCATACAGTGTTGAAGTGACACCTTATCCATTAACTAGTACACAGTTCATATATTGCTTTCACAGCGTGCATTATACAAGGCTCCAACAGTATTTTTAATATTCTAGAGTTTCTCATTGGATAAACATTTGCATTGACTTTGGTCAATTATTCATATTAAGGGGCTCAAAGAATACAGTTTAGTTATCCAACAGCGCACCCCTTAAAGTCAGATCTGAATGTGGTAGACAAACTGGCTTAAACCACCACGTTACCACTGATCTCTTATTTAGCAAAAGAGACGCCCTCAGGCTTTTCAAACCAAACATATAGACATGCTAGTGATAGGGTGACTTTATAAGATTTGGCCACTAATGCAAGAAAGCGGAAGTGAAATAAGCTGTACACTTTAGGTTTTCTATCCCTTCTCTCAAGTGATCCTAAACTAATACCACTGGATTTTTAATAGTTTGGCAGTTTTACAAAAAGGGTATTATGATGCCAGCATATTTAATATCTTCAATTCGTATCGCCGTAACACAGCCACTTGTACCTTACACATCGCGGGATACGTAATTGTCATTCTACTGTACAAGCGAAGGTCTTGTGTGATGTAAAATTACACAACAAGCTGAGTACTTTGCTATTCCGATAAATACACACTGAGAAATTCGTTTCCGATTTCAGAAAACAACAAAAAAAAATAACCACAAGCTGTACTTCGGAGACCTTACTGCTTCCTGAATTTCCAGAGATTTAACTCCAAAACAAAAAAAAAACGAAGAAATCAGTCATCAGATGTAATGTTGCCTGCTAAATAGACTTAGGCTAAATTACGACACAAGGCAAGTCCGAGAACAATAATTTTCACTCCCGAAATCAAGCCACGAACACACTTCGTCACTAATCCCAAAATAATGTAACGTGTTGGCAAGAGCAGTTTCACTGTGTTGCGCTGCAATTCGTCTTTGTTGAAAACTCATTTACACTTGTTCACGTTCTTAAGTTCAATTACAAACAGATACACTGCAATTCAACCTGCACTCGCACACTACAAGCCCCATTAAAAGTCGAGAGCAGCGATTCGCCCTTTTGTAAGGCTACGTTACTTAACACGTACTTATTCTACGACAGCAGTTCTAATTGGTCGTGAAGGAAAGGGAAATCAATTTAGCCTAGCAACAGACAGTTTTACACCAAACAACAAAGCAAGTTTCAAGGTTATTACGAAAAGTGACGCTATGTCAGCGCATTATGTTTTTAGTTAATAACAAAAGAAGGTTAATTTGAAAGCAATACGTCTTTCATCAGCAGTCAAACGCTCGCAGGCAGCACTCTTTTGTGCTACTGTAAAAACTGCGAGTCATACGAATTCTTCTCTTTACCTTGCCACTTAACTTACTAATATGTGATGGGAAAAAAACAACCGTTAATATTGCTTATATCCCCCAAGTATCGCTTACCTGAAATTCCTAAACAAGCCAACTCCGCACCCTCGGTCGTTCTCACTGTTGTCAGTCCAACATTTGGTTTCACTTTGATTATCCAATCACAGAGCCGCTGCCCTGTCCCATACGAACCAATCACTTGGTGATAGTAACACGAACGTCCAATCCAATAGCTGCTTGGGTGGGGCGATACCGTCCACAATTCTTGTTTACTTTCAGAGTCGTTAACAATTAATAGCGGTGCACTTCAGATGCGTCCGATTAAGCTGGAAATTGTTTCAGTGTATGTGCATTCACGATTTGTACATTTTGCAAAATATCCTCTTTGGAAATCGTTCACCTAAAATGGGAGTAACTTTACGACAACTTATAAATGATGTGGTTTTATGTCTATCACAGTGTCTTTCTTCCTGTCCCAACTTTTAAATAATATTTTGCTTTTGTAAACTCTTAAAATTGAAACAGTTGGGGAAAAAACTCTTTGTTGCTTTTACAACGCTTTATCGATTTGATTTCAGGATTATGTTTGGAAATATTTACGAGGCTCGTGACACTGCTCTTAGTTTTAAGTCTGTTTATCATCGCCAAAAGACTCTTATGGAAGACTGCAGTCAGGTTATCAATGCTTGAAGTCAAAACAGCCGCACTTGAAATTGTATTGCGCGTTTGTACTATATTTAAGGTACACGATCGTGCAGACTTACTTTTGACGTCAAGAGCAATTTGTTCAAAGTTACTTTGCATGAACTGGGAACAAACAAGTAAGTAAAATAAACGGGTTTAAACTGTATACCTAAATTCCTACGACCTTTAAAAAGTCTAAAAAAAAAGTTTAAAAAACTTTAAAAAGTCCTTATGTGCATCTACACCTTTCAGTGGTGTTTCTTAGAATGTGCCTATATAGCATTGCAAAGTCTACTACAAAGTAAGTGACGACGTGTTGGGCTGTAATTCCTACAAATCATTGTTACTGCACTGTAATGCCCCAAAACGCCTGATACCATCAGAAAGACTGAGTATTTGATTATTGCTTGTGAAAATTTGCCAGTCTATTAAATTATTTTAAAGTAATTAATTTTCTTAATCTATTCAATCTAAATCCCTAAAGAGTTTCAATATAATAATAATTATACAACTATGACAGTAGAGTATAGGCTAATTCTGGGGAGCTGTTGCTGTGAATTTTCCTATAATGCCAATAAAATGTCTGATATTATTTGGAATGATCAGTCCTTTGTATTACCAGTTAAATTTTGTGAAATATTTTACTGTAACATTTTCTTTTATATACAAATGAAGCCCTTCAGTTCATTTGAAGACCCATAATGCCCAAAATTTCTAATAATACAGTGGTGTGAAAAACTATTTGCCCCCTTCCTGATTTCTTATTCTTTTGCATGTTTGTCACACAAAATGTTTCTGATCATCAAACACATTTAACCATTAGTCAAATATAACACAAGTAAACACAAAATGCAGTTTTTAAATGATGGTTTTTATTATTTAGGGAGAAAAAAATCCAAACCTACATGGCCCTGTGTGAAAAAGTAATTGCCCCCTTGTTAAAAAATAACCTAACTGTGGTGTATCACACCTGAGTTCAATTTCCGTAGCCACCCCCAGGCCTGATTACTGCCACACCTGTTTCAATCAAGAAATCACTTAAATAGGAGCTGCCTGACACAGAGAAGTAGACCAAAATCACCTCAAAAGCTAGACATCATGCCAAGACCCCAAGAAATTCAGGAACAAATGAGAACAGAAGTAATTGAGATCTATCAGTCTGGTAAAGGTTATAATGCCATTTCTAAAGCTTAGGGACTCCAGCGAACCACAGTGAGAGCCATTATCCACAAATGGCAAAAACATGGAACAGTGGTGAACCTTCCCAGGAGTGGCCGGCTGACCAAAATTACCCCAAGAGCGCAGAGACGACTCATCCGAGAGGTCACAAAAGACCCCAGGACAACGTCTAAAGAACTGCAGGCCTCACTTGCCTCAATTAAGGTCAGTGTTCACGACTCCACCATAAGAAAGAGACTGGGCAAAACGGCCTGCATGGCAGATTTCCAAGACGCGAAACCACTGTTAAGCAAAAAGAACATTAGGGCTCGTCTCAATTTTGCTAAGAAACATCTCAATGATTGCCAAGACTTTTGGGAAAATACCTTGTGGACTGATGAGACAAAAGTTGAACTTTTTGGAAGGCAAATGTCCCGTTACATCTGGCGTAAAAGGAACACAGCATTTCAGAAAAAGAACATCAGAACAGTAAAATATGGTGGTGGTAGTGTGATGGTCTGGGGTGTTTTGCTGCTTCAGGACCTGGAAGGCTTGCTGTGATAGATGGAACCATGAATTCTATTGTCTATCAAAAAATCCTGAATGAGAATGTCCGGCCATCTGTTCGTCAACTCAAGCTGAAGCGATCTTGGGTGCTGCAAAAGGACAATGACCCAAAACACACCAGCAGATCCACCTCTGAATGGCTGAAGAAAAACAAAATGAAGACTTTGGAGTGGCCTAGTCAAAGTCCTGACCTGAATCCAATTGAGATGCTATGGCATGACCTTAAAAAGGCGGTTCATGCTAGAAAACCCTCAAATAAAGCTGAATTACAACAATTCTGCAAAGATGAGTGGGCCAAAATTCCTCCAGAGCTGTAAAAGACTCATTGCAAGTTATCGCAAGCGCTTGATTGCACTTATTGCTGCTAAGGGTGGCCCAACCAGTTGTTAGGTTCAGGGGGCAATTACACAGGGCCATGTAGGTTTGGATTTTTTTTTTCTCCCTAAATAATAAAAACCATCATTTAATAACTGCATTTTGTGTTTACTTGTGTTATATTTGACTAATGGTTAAATGTGCTTGATGATCAGAAACATTTTGTGTTACAAACATGCAAAATAAATAAGAAATCAGGAAGGGGGCAAATAGTTTTTCACACTGTATATCAAGTGCTCTGGTAATGTCAGTGCTAATCTGATAAGTTTTTGCTGTTCCAATTTCTTTTAAATTTAAACTGAACACATAATGCATTTCAAAAACGTTATATTACTATGACAGCTAGACAACTGTTTCTCAGGATTTTCACATTATACACAAAAATGTCTATCATATGGCAGAGAATGTCCTTTGCAATTAACAGTTTTGCCATAACCTGCACAATTTTCTGCCATTTTCTTATAAATGCAAATTGAATATTTAAAGAAGACACTGAAGCACCCATAGCCTGTTGTTAACTGGCAGCTGCTTAAAGGAACTCTCCACTTAAAAATGATATGTTTTTAATATGTTACTCCATGTTGTTTGTAGTAATGGCCATGAAGCAATTTTAATCTCATCTTTGAATATTTATAATATAATAGGAGCCAATAATCATCAATGCTGTACAATAATAACTAAAATGAAAAGCGTCCATGGAAAAAAGAATTAAAAATCTCATGTTACTTGCTTGATATAATTCACGTTTGTTTTCCAGTTGTATGCTCAAAACGTGCCAAATGTGTGCTTTTTTTGCTAAAATATTGTTAAATACTGTATACTGTGTACTTCTGGAATTTTCAGCACACATCATAAACAAGAAACTTAAAGCCCTAAAGCCTTACAATATGGTTATGACTTTTTGAACTGAAGATGTACCCCACCCCCCAATTATTTGGTTAAGAGTTCTGTCTTCAGTTCAAAAATTAATTTCCACAAGACTTCAGGTATCCTCTTTATAATGTGACTATACAACTGCCTGGATAACTAACATGTGGAAAACAAGCAGTGTGAGTTTTTGTTTTTTCTGTTTTTTTTCCATGTGCATTTGTCACATCATAAATAATTTAGGTAACAGGATCTTCACAAGTGAGTTGCTTAAAATGAAGGAAACAGGACAATTGTACTTTCTTTGTAAACCGTATTTTCCTTTACCTATCTTAAAGGATATGTTATGTACTTTTTCAAGTCAAAGTTATTTCTTCACAATCATAGTACATATTAGACACATACAATTGTGTTCTGAAGTGAAGCATTTTTTTATACATTTTAAAAATACTTTGTTCATGCAGCTTACAATGAGACCAATGGATACACTGGTATATAGGTGAATGAAAAAGCCTTACACATCACTAAACATGACCACTTTGAAGCAGCAAAAGTTTTTATTCAAGATAGCATGCCTTTTATGTTTATGAGAGATCCTTTTGATAATGAAAGGAAACTAGAAATATCTTTTATTACAGATTCTTGGAACTATTTTTATTGAGGTAAGCTTACATTTCCTGTCCACTTGTCTGCTTACTGCCACCCTCATGGATCGAACTATGGCAACCCAACCAGCAACTAGCACTATATTCTGCTTATAATCCTACTTTTACCACTACAATTCAATTTTTTCAACAGTTACGCTCTGCCATGACTTTTAATAACAGACAGATCAACACTCATATCATATGATTAATTTTTCCTAAACAGCACTTACTTTTTGCCCATTACACTTTGTGTTGTTATTTTACATATCCTACTGAGTGAGATTCACAAAAAGTGGCAGTGTGTGAAGGGAGCACATAACAGTTTCATTGTATTTTGTAGAAATACCCTTCAGTCAGTCAATATATAGGGAGAACATGCAAAACGTATGGTGACCCTGGTGATGTGAATCTGGAATGACACCTCTGCATTACCTGCAGAAGCTGCCATAAAATGAGCCCGGCAAACAGTGCTGGCAGTGGCAGTAGCTGCTCTGAGGCTTGGGAAGCCAGGAGCACATACATAGCACTAGCCGAGCCTGTAAACTATCACCTGGGATGGAGATTCTTTTAACCATACTTTACATATTTGGTAGAAAAACGCTGACTGAGATTGTGCTCTTGATGCATAATTGCTGACAAGGAGCCAAAGGAAAGAGTAGCTTATGAGTTCCCCTGCGTGAGCAGAGTGAGGTGGGAGTATGTGTCACAATGTGATGGATGCAACCACTAAAATAATGAAATAAACTTCAGTATAATGAAAGTGTGCCTTTTACACTTATTCTTGCTATATTGTCTACAGAATAGAGACAGCAATTCATATCAGAAGATAAACAATGGAGCAAAGTGCAAATTCTCCTTTTAAAGTGGCACAACAATGTTTTGCTTTGTGTTTTTTTCCTACTTAAAAGAGCATGGATCCCTTGTTTTGGAATTTGTGGTCAATCTCAAGATGCGAATTTATGCTCCGTAACATTTATGGCTTGAAAAATTGACATATTCTGCCAGTTTTAAGGTTTCTGGTTGAAGACATGGCACCACGTTTTGAATTATCTGCAGTGGCTTGGCAGTGCATGAAGGTATTCATGCCAGTGAAGCTACCATAGTTAAGAAATAACAAGACCAATGCATGAACCAGAGATCTTACTGCATACTCTGCCAGATACAGCCTGATCTTGCAGATTTTGTAGAGTGAATCTGCATGAATTAGAGATAATGTCAATGTGGTCAATAAATGATAACTACAGTGTAGTGGTCATTGATCATCAACCCATGGTTATATTCTCACTTAGTAGGTGTTAGTGACAATGAATCAAGCTCTACAGAGATATAGTGTTTAATAAATGGATAAAAAGAACTTCTGTCTTTGTTAGCTTGGAGCTGGAGATATTATCCCTTCATCCAAGTTGAGATGTTAGTTAGTAATGCAGACATACTAGTTTATACTGTGTGGTCTTCTACAAGGAAACAACAGGTACAGCTGCTAATTATCAGTATAGTACTGATATGAGATTCCATATGGCAGGTTAAGAGTGTCTACAGAGGTGGTGTACAAGAAGAATAGTGAATAGAGTTCCTTGGGGCGTCCCTTTGCTTACCTGATGCTATTTTTGATATCTCCTCTCCATAAGACACATAATAGAGCCTGCCCAAGAAGTACGATTCAAACCATCTGAGAGCAGTCCCAGTGATGCATAGGTCAGAGAGTGTAACAAAGAGGCTCTGATGGATAGATGTGTCACAGTGGAGGAAATATCAAGAGTACCATATACAGAGAAATTCTAACTTGCATGTCCAACCAACTTGCAACATGTATTTCGTCATTATTATTAATATCAATTAACACTTGACCATTACAGTTATTACAGACACTCTGATATGGAATAAACACAATAAATCAAAACACAGTTTTTAACCATTCAGTGCTATTGTATAATTAAATGTCAAAGACATAATTGTTGATTATATAAAAACGGTTTCTACAATAGAACTGTAAGACATAGCATATAAAACACTTCCAAGAATAGTTGTATTTCATGTGTAAGGTACAGTAAAGGGATCTACCAGTCTTGTCATGGCTTCTAATGGCCACAAAACCTGTATTCAAAGGTGCAACAACAACATGACAGCATTTGTGGCTATTTTTCCTCTGTTTCTTGCTGATGCCATCTGCAGAATGATCAGGCATAAAGACTTCTATTTTTCAGAAAGGAAGATCTGACTAAAAAGGTGACCAATTTGACATCAAGACAAGGCAAAAACCCAGGGTAGAAAAAGAACAAAGTATGATTAAGTATTAGGTTTACTTTTCATTCTGAATTATGTACAATGTGGAAGTCATAGTACAGTGTCCAGAAAGTAAAAGGTGGTACCACCCAACTTGTGCTCACAATCCACAAATGCTTAATATATATGGAAGAATATACACATTGCCCAAAAGCAAAAGAATAAGAAAATGTAGAATTACAGAATGACAAAGATGTAAATTGCCTACCAAAATCACAGCTAAAAGCAATACACAATTTGTGTGAGAGTTCTCTAGTTGGTCATCCTTCTGCAGTGTATGAATAGTAAAGATACACACACAGGTTATTATTTATTATTTATTGCTACATTTCTTATGTTTTCTGTTAGATTCTCTGCCTTGTTACATAATGCCATCTATAAATAAATCAGATACATTTTAAGAATTAATAAATATCAACAAAATAAACTTTTGATTAATGTTAACACTTTTAACAGAAATGACACCAAAGACAATAGAATGTTTATGTGGAATAACGGGGGATATTCATACTTTCAATTTAGAACAAGTGGAGGAAGAATATATTTCCACCCCAGGCTGTGTGGATGATGTCGGTATAGATTTAAAATAAGACCTTGTCCACAAAGTGTTCATCAGTGTCTTTGGCATTAGCCTAGAGGGCTATTATGTAGAAAGGCAATACATCTTAAAGTGCAGAAGTAGAAAAGAAGTTAACAGAAACTGTGTAACAAAAAAGATCAAAGAGTTTACAGAAAATTTGAGTCCCAAAGGCCTTACCAGCTATGAGACAGGTTGTAATTAAGACAGTAATGTAACACTAACTAGGCATCTACATTTCTAACACCATAGAACCATCCATCCATCCATCCATTTTCTAACCCGCTGAATCTGAATACAGGGTCACGGGGGTCTGCCGGAGCCAATCCCAGCCAACACAGGGCACAAGGCAGGAACCAATCCTGGGCAGGAACCCAGACACACACAAACACACCCACTAGGGCCAATTTAGAACCGCCAATCCACCTAACCTGCATGTCTTTGGATTGTGGGAGGAAACCGGAGCGCCCGGAGGAAACCCACGCAGACACGGGAGAACATGCAAACTCCACGCGGGGAGGACCCGGGAAGCGAACCCGGGTCTCCTAACTGCGAGGCAGCAGCACTACCACTGCGCCACCGTGCCGCCCCCATAGAACCATATCAAAGAAATAAAATATAAGTAAAATAAAAAGCAAGTACTTTGAGGAAGAACAATGATATAACATAAAATGGCTTCAGTTCACAAGCCATTCTTATACAGTAGGTTCTTCAGTGCTTGTTTATTAAAATGGTATCATCAATGATGCTGGAAATGTCTTGAGATGTTGGGTCATTATATTAAAATGGAAAACAAAAAGTCTGGTACTGACTGAGAAAGCCATCACAATTTAAAGCTTCATGAACTGTCTGTTATATTTTGTCCCACATAAGATGATAATAATAATAATAATAATAATAATAATAGTTACATTTATTGAACACTTTTCACAAACCCAAGGCCACTTCACATACAGAGTAAAAAAACAAATTACACAGATGACAAAACTTTGTAGATGAGGAAAGTTTTGAGTTGAGATTTAAAAGTGCACAAAGAGGAGCAATCTCGGTGAGACTGAGGAAGAAAGTTCCAGAGTTAGGGGGTTATAGCACTGAAGGACCTGCCATACAAGGTGGAGAGTCTGGTGCGTGGGACAGTAAAGAGATTACTGCTTGAGGACCTGAGAGAGCGACAAGGAGTGTAAGGAGTGTAAGGAACTAGTAGCTGAGTGAGGCAGAGGGGGGCAAGGTTGTGCAGGGCTTTGAAGGTGACAAGCAGAATCTTGAATTTAATCCTTGATGGATCCAGTAACCAGTGAAGCTGGGAGAGAAAAGGGGAGATGTGAGCAAAATGCTTTGTGTGGGTGATGACTCTAGCTGCGGGGCTCTGAATATACTGTAGCTTCTGTATAGATTTTGCAGGTAGGCCAATGAAGAGGGAATTACAGTAATCAATACGAGACATTATGAAAAAATGAACCAGAGTCTGAGCATCATTAAAGGACAGAAATAGACGGAGGCGGGCAATGTTTTACGGAGATAATAGAATGAAATTTTGGAAAGAGACATGATGTGTAGCTCAAAGTTAAGTGATGAATCAAACAAAACACCAAGATTTCTGACAACAGGAGCAGGTTTGACAAGTGTTCCATCAACAGAAACAGAGAAATTGGATGCCTTAGAAAGTTGGGATTTTGGACATACCAGTAACACTTCAGTTTTATTGGCATTAAGTTTGAGAAAGTTATTTTCCATCCATAGTTTAAGCTCAGTGATGCAGTCAGTGACTATGCTGGGAGGTAAATCTATAGGGGAGTCTGTACTAAGATATAACTGTATATCATCTGCATAACAGTGGAAGGGTTAAGGCCATGTCTGTGAAAAATCTGACCCAAAGGAAGAATATAGAATAGAAAAAGTAATGGCCCAAGGACTGAAACCTGAGGGGCACCACGCGACACAGGTAAGGTGGAGGATTTATATCGGCTGAGAGTGACAAACGGTTGCCTATTAGAGAGATATGATGCGAGCCATTGAAGGGCTAAGCCAGAGATGCCTACAGCAGAGAGACACGACAGTATGTATGCCTACTGGCATGTTGAGCACCAGAAGTCAGATGTTTTGAGGTACAGTATGCTTACTAATCATAGCCAAGAGAGTGGTGATATGTTGCATGTTGATATTGACATCTATCTGTCTGACTCTCTTACATATGATGATCTACTGTATCTGTCTTACTATATAATAAAATGTTAAGGACTATCAGTGTTAAGTCTATTCAAACTAGTGTTGTGTGGTGGTGTCATGGCTGCACTTGGTGCCTAATTTAGGATCCTGAGGTGGTTTGTCGTATGGTGGGTGCAGCAATGTGCTGTATCAGTGCATGCTCCCAACCTCTCTTCTGTATCTCTCTAAACCAATAAGCCAGACAAGAAAAGGATATATAGAAGTACTAATACAACTTTTTCAAAGGCACTAATGATATGTGACTCCTGGAGGTGCACCTATCAAACCCAGGATGCAGCTAACTATAACAGATTTCTAAAACCAGAAATATTATGTTTTTTGTTCAAAGGAAATCAGGCTTTTGGAGGCTTCACACTCAGATTTTGGCATTTTATTTCTCTTTGGGATGTCTGGATGCTCTGCCTCTCAAGCCATTTTGTTTTCTCTTAAAGACAGGTAAACTGGCTTCTTCTCAGGGTTTCCTGTTTTCTACCCCTAATGGGATATTACATTTACATTTACTTATTTGGCTGACACCTTTTTGAAACAACATTTATTTCTATAAATATATATTCGGGATTAACTTGTCCACCAATTAAAAAAACTACACATTGGGGGTTATAGTTCCTTTTGTCAACACTTCTACACAATAAAACGGTATTTTAAGATATCTATAAACTCCATGAATCAATTTGAAGATCACTGTGCTTTGATTACAGTTCATGATATCATCAATATTAGGGCAGAGTGGTGGCTCTGAGGCTAAGGATCGGTGCTGGTATCCAGAAGGTTGCCGGTTTGAATCCCCATCACTGCCAAAAGAGATCCTACTCTGCTGGGCCCTTGAGCAAGACTCTTAACCTGTAATTGCTGCAGGGGTGCTGTACAATGGCTGACCCTGCGCTCTGAACCCAAGGGGTATGGGAAAACTAACAAATTCCTAATACAAGAAATTGTATAAGGTGAAATAAAGAAAAAAATATATATCAAATAGATTATGTTCAGCAGGGTACTATAAGGAGATTACGGTGCCTTTAACCTGTCAAAACAAAGCCATTAAGTATAATGTTTTTATACTACCATAGACACGAATAAACCTTTTTGCACACTTTATTAAATTTAAATACTGTATAGTGAATGTAAAACTTCAACATTAAAGCTGTCCTGAGTGTGCTCTATTTCAATAACATTTTTTTTCCAAGCAGCACCTAAACCCAAAACCATTTCTACCACCCCATAGCCATCCATTAAACGTTTCTGTTCTTCCATGGCTTTGAGAAATGCACTTCCATATATCTTTAAATATTTAACATACTTCAAAGCATTTCATGATCTATTTGAGATAACTTACACTCCTGTCAAAACTTAAGGAAGCTCAATAAGTTATTTTAAGATATATTTTCAATTACCTCAAAATGAGTAGGGGGTTATTTTAAGATATCTTGAGATATCTCAAAATGAACAGAAGTTGTTTAAAGATACATCAAAATGCCTTTCCAATATCAAAGGATATACAGTAATTGTACAAAAAAGTACAGAAAACTTGAAATACTTTTGAAAAACAGATTACTGTATTATCAAATATATGAAATGCATTTCAAGTCATCTTAAACTTCTTTTGGAGGTATCTCCTAATGTTCTCATACAGTGGAGGGTAATTGTGCCTGAACATGGGAATTAGCAATGCCCCTCGCTGTAGTGTTGTAGACCTTACTCATTTTTCAATACATTTAGGAAACTACATTTTCCTACATGCTGTTGATTTCAAACTGTAAACTGATCTAAAATGGAAATGTTTGATTTCTGAAATTGACGGTTACTCCACCCAAGGCTGATTCAAACTTTGAATTTTTGTGTGGATCAATTTCAGTTGCTGGCAGTCCTTGCTAAGAGTAAGGAAGTATTGAATTTGAATAGATCTGTATGGTGAGATGAATTGGCTATTTTGTCAAATTTTACAAAAATAAAAGATAGCACAATTCATATGTTACCATTCTTAATTGAGGCATTTATCATTCTGCTGTTTGATTTCTTGCTTTCCTACAGGCCCTAGATACCTTTAACTTGTAAGCTGCATGCCAATCATGAAGCTTTTAGTGATGGCTCCCATTACAGGCTTACAGTAATCACATTTTATCATTTTAATTATTCAAATCAATGCTATTTTTTGCCATTCAATGGCAGCTTAGCAGTATTTCAGGATTTATGGAGGCTCTTAAAATAACCGCCACTCTCTCTACTGGTTGCAGGCTCATTTCTTTTGTGGACCACCAGGGGGTGTACCAGCTGACCTACCTGACACAGACAGGCAAAGACACAAGTGCAGGTGCAACACATGTATTTTTCATGTGGCAACAGCTATCCCTTGCTTCCTACCTTTACAGCAGAGTTCTCCAGTACACCAAGCACATGTAATCTTCGCTCTTTGCTCTTTTCTCATTGCCACTCCTCCTCCAGCAAGCTTCACCCTCTTCCACCTGACTCTTGCTCTGGGATTAGTGGCTGCCAACTCCTTTGATAAGGCACCTGGAAGAGCTCCAGGTGTTCGTTCTCTGACTTCCAGTAGCACTTGCAGGTGTGGCGGAAGTGCTGCAACCCAGGGCTCTGACAGCATCCAAGCTCCTTCTGGTGGTAGCCCCGGGCCCCAGCAGTGTGGAGTTTCCAAGTTCCAAACCCGTGGCCCTACAGCAAGCTAGGTGGACTGCCCTCTACTCTTCCGGGAAAGATAATAATAATAATAAATTTTATTTATACAAGGCGCCTTTCTAAGAACTCAAGGACAATGAACAACCAATAAAGATATAAATAAAACACATTATAAACAACTTAAACATAAGAAAATACAGAAAATATAAAAATTAAAACCAAACAAAGCCACTGTAATCATAGAGAAAAAGCCATTTTGAACAGATGGGTTTTAAGTTTACATTTTAAGGTTGAAAATTATTTTAAATTCTAAGCTTAGTAGGTAGTGAGGTCCAGAGCTTGGGAGCAGAACAGCTGAATGCAGATGCAAATTAATATTATGTAGGTGGAAGTAAGCAGACCGGGTGATGTTATTAATATGAGATTGGAAAGATGGAGTACTGTCAAGGATGACACTCAGACTCTTGACCTGAGGTGATGAGGAAACAACGGAGTTATCATTAGTAAGTGATAACTCGGCTTTGGACAATGATGATTTTGGGCCAATGAGGAGAACCTCAGTTTTGTCACTGTTTAAGAAAATTTTAAGAAAACCTGGATTTAATTTCAGCCATGCAGTCAATAAACGAAGATGGTGGAAAAGAAGAAGTGGGTTTAATAGCAAGGTAGAGCTGGGTGTCACCAGCATAACAGTGAAAATTAATGCTATATTTACAAAAGATATTGCCAAGGGGAAGAAGGTAAATAATAAAAAGAAGAGGCCCCAGGACAGAGCCCTGGGGCACACCTGAAGTAACGGGAGGGGGGTTCGGATGTGAAAGTTTTAGGCTGAATGAACTAAGTGCGGCCTGAGAGGTAGGATCTGAACCAATCAAGTGGAGTGTGGGTAATGCCAATCAAAGATAATCGATTAAGGAGAGTGGTATGACAAAGAGTATCAAAGGCTGCACTCAGATCAAGGAGGATGAGAATAGTAATTAAAGTCAGCAGACATAAGAAGGTCATCGGTAATTTTAACAAGTGCCGTTTCTGTACTGTTGAGGGGGCGAAAACCAGACTGGAACTTTTTATATAGATTATTATGAGATACAGTAAGTGGGAGTGAAGTTGGATAGCTACTATTTTTTCAAGACTTCTAAAGGTGAAGGGCAAATTAGAAATACGGCGAAAATTATTGAAGTTAGTAGGATTGGCACCAGGTTTTTTCAGTATTGGGGTTATTGCAGCAGTTTTAAAAGATTAAGTAACAATACCAACAGTGAGAGAAAGGTGAATTATAGCAGAAATGAGAGTGACCAAAGAGGAGAGGCAGGCTTTAACCAGAACTGTAGGGTGGGGATCCAGCTGACAAACAGATGGCTTAGATTTGCAGATGAGATCTGAGATTTCTGAGGAAGTGGGAAGCTGGAAAGAGGAAAATGAATGAATAGGCGAGTGTAGTTCAGAGGAAATACTGAGAGAATCTGGACCGAGGTGTTGATGTATCCTATGGATTTTCACGTTAAAAAAGGACACGAGAATTACAGAAAGCAGTTGAGTAAAGGTGAGATGGTAAAGAGTCTGGAGGTTGTGTAACATTATTAAGTAATGAAAACAAAGACTTGGTGTTACTTTTATTACAAAAAATTAACTGAGTGTAATTGTTAGATTTCATTTAGGCTATACAATCCTTATAATAAAGTACATGATTTTCATGCATCTCTTTGTGGACAAAGAGTCCAGTTTTTTTATATAACCATTCAAGTTGCCTGCCCTTGGCTTTCAGAAGCTGACGTTCAGGTGTAAACCAGGGGGCAGAAAAAGAAAGATATGTTTTTTATCGGAGCAATATAATTAAGAATATCAGAGTCCAGTGTTATAATATGAGACCAAGTCTTCGGGAGTGGATAAATTATAAAAGTCCATTTGGGAATCAATTCTAGAAGACAGAAAATTCAAATTAATATTCTTAATATTACAAAAAGATATGAGACGGGGGAGCTCAGTAAGATCGAGAGGGACAACACCAGAGCATCAGATCAGGTCCAAGATATGTCCTTTACAATGGGTGGGAACATCACTGTACTGCTGGTATCCAAAACACTCAAGGCAAAAGATAAAAAGTCTCTAGTGAGAGGGATATTACTATTGTCCATATGTATATTAAAACAGAATTATGTTTGAAATAATTGTAGATAAATGGGTGAGAAAGGTAGCAAGATCATTCAAAAAATCATTGTCTGATTTAGGAGGGCGGTAGACAGTTGCAATGATAACAACATTTATTTATATAGCACATTTTCATACAAACAGTAGCTCAAAGTGCTTTACATAATAAAGAATAGAAAAATAAAAGACACAATAAGAAAACAAAATAAATCAACATTAATTAACAT
This sequence comes from Polypterus senegalus, assembly GCF_016835505.1. Taxonomy (NCBI): domain Eukaryota; kingdom Metazoa; phylum Chordata; class Cladistia; order Polypteriformes; family Polypteridae; genus Polypterus; species Polypterus senegalus. The sequence continues at coordinate 12,561,049 of NC_053161.1, read as the reverse complement.
CGAATTAGAGTAAGGTTCAATGGCCAGGGGGGACAGAAAAACAAAAACTCCAGACGGCTGGAGAAAAATAAAATCTGTAGGGATTCCAGACCATGAGACTGCCCAATCCCCTCTGGGCATTCTACCTAACATAAATGAAACAGTCCTCTTTGGATTTAGGGTTCTCACGGAAGGGCTTGATGATGATGATGGTCACGTAGACTTCTGCCTTTAAATCCATCCATCATTGTTGGAGCATCATGAAGCTTTGAGTAGGTGGAGGTGGCGCAGGCCACCACCACAAAGAAACCGGAAAAAGAAACAGAAAAGAGAGTAGGGGTCAGTATGGATTTTAGAGCCACCATGAATAGTTATTATGAGGAATTGAACATACAGAGTATCAGGATTAAGTTAAATTAATTAAATGAAGTTATAAAAGGCCATGTTAAAGTAATGTGTTTTCAGCAGTGTTTTAAAGTGCTCTACTGTATCAGCCTGGCGAATTCCTATTGGCAGGCTATTCCAGATTTTAGGTGCATAGCAGCAGAAGGCCGCCTCACCACTTCTTTTAAGTTTTGTTCTTGGAATTCTAAGGAGACACTCATTTGAGGATCTGAGGTTACGATTTGGAATATAAGGTGTCAGACATTCCGATATATAAGATGGGGCGAGATTATTTAAGGCTTTATAAACCATAAGCAGAATTTTAAAGTCAATCCTGAATGACACAGGTAACCAGTGTAGTGACATCAAAACTGGAGAAATGTGTTCGATTTTCTTTTCCTAGTTAGGATTCTAGCAGCTGCATTCTGCACTAGTTGCAAACGATTTATGTCTTTTTGGGTAGTCCTGAGAGGAGTGCGTTACAGTAATCTAGTCGACTGAAAACAAGCGCGTGAACTAATTTCTCAGCATCTTTCAGTGATATAAGAGGTCTAACTTTACTTATGTTTCTTAAGTGAAAAATGCTGTCCTAATGATCTGATTAATATGTGATTTAAAATTCAGATTACAGTCAACAATCACCCCTAAGCTTTTTACCTCCGTCTTGACTTTTAATCCTAATGTATCCAGTTTATTTCTAATAGCCTCATTGTATCCATTATTGCTAATCACTAAGATTTCAGTTTTCTCTTTATTTAACTTGAGAAAGTTACTATTCATCCATTCTGAGATACAAGTCAGACATTGTGTTAGTGAATCAATAGAATCGGGGTCATCAGGTGCTATTGATAAGTACAGCTGTGTGTCATCAGCATAGCTGTGGTAGCTCACGTTGTGCCCTGAGATAATCTGACCTAACGGAAGCATGTAGATTGAGAATAACAGCGGACCCAGGATAGAGCCTTGTGGAACACCATATGGATATCATGTGTCTTGAGTTGTAATTCCACAACTAACAAAAATTTTCTCCCTGTCAGGTAGGATTCAAACCAATTTAAGACACTGCCAGAGAGGCCCACCCATTGACTAAGGCGATTTCTAAGAATGTTGTGATCAATGGTGTCAAATGCAGCACTCAGATCTAAGAGGATGAGAACAGATAAATGGCCTCTGTCTGCATTCACTCGCAAGTCATTTACTGTGATTTGTTCTAAAACCCGACTGAAATTTATCAAGAATAGCATGTTTATTGAGGTGGTCATTTAACTGCATAATGACTGCCTTCTCTAGAACTTTACTTAAGAAAGGCAGGTTAGAGATGGGTCTAAAATTTTCAAGAGCTAGGGTCAAGATTATGTTTCTTAAGTAGGGGTTTAACTACAGCAGTCTTAAGACAGTCTGGGAAGACCCCCGTATCTAATGATGAATTTACTATGTCAAGAACATTATCAATTAGCACGCCTGATACTTCTTTGAAAAACCTTGTTGGTATTGGGTCAAGGATGCAGGTGGAGGTTTTAATTGAGATATTATTTTTGTAAATCAGGTAAATCTATCCTAGTGAAAGAGTTTAATTTGTTTATAACAGGATGCTGGGGTTTAGGAGGATCCTTAGTGTTGGAGGGATATACTATGTTATTTCTAATATCATTAATTTTTTGATTGAAAAATACAGCGATAGCCTCACAGGTTTCACTGGAAGCACTTAGGAGGCATTCCTTTGAGTTACCTGGGTTTAGTAGGCGATCAATTGTAGAAAATAAGACTCTGGGATTACTAGCATTGTTATTTATAATCTTGGAAATAGCAGCGTCTCTCAAGACGGACAGTGTTATTGTATTCTGTTATTTTGACTTTTAATATTTCATGGTGGATAGTAAGTTTAGTCTTCCTCCATTGACGCTCAGCTCTGGCATGTTCTCTTTAAATCAGACACTCTTTGGGTCTTCCATGGTATAACAATGCTAGAAGATTTTTTCACTGTCTTTTCAGGTGCAACTATGTCAACAGCAGCTCTCACTTTAGTATTAAATCTTTCCACCTTACTATTTACATTATCCTCACTATTATAGCTGGCACTATAAACGGACTGATTGCTTAAAATGTTTGTAAGTTTTAAAGCTGCTGCGAGTCAAAGAAGCGTTTTTAACAATATGCTTCTCATGAGTGTTTTTATCATTATTTCTATATTAAAAGTAGAAGAAAATGGTCTGATAGACCAATATCAATGATCTGTTTTATATCAACTTTCAGTCCTTTAGTAATCACTAAGTCTAACGTATGACCTGCTTTATGTGTAGGCTGATTTATGAGTTGTCTCAAATCAAAAGAATCCAGGAGGTTCATAAATTCTTTTACTTTTAGATCACACTGATTATCTATATGAAAATTAAAGTCGCCAACTATTAGGAGTGTGTCATAGTTAGTAATTAAAATTGACATTAAGTCAGAGAATTCCTCAAAAAGACGCTTAATTTTGGAGGTCTATACACGGATAATACTAGAACTTGAGAATCTCCATGAATAACAACGGCGAGATACTCAAAGGACTTGAACTTACCAAAACTGACATCTTTACATTTTAACCGGCTCAGTAAATGTTAGCCAATCCGCCCCTTTTCCCTGGCGGTCTGCAGTAAAACTGTAATCCAGAGGCAGATTCGATTAAAACAGCAGCGCGCCTGATTTAAGCCATGTTTCACTTAGTGCAATAAATCTATTTTTTTATCACTAATAAGATCGTTGATAAAGACGTTTTGTTAGTTAAAGCTCTAACATTTAATAGTGCCATATTTAATGTTTGGAGGTGCAGAGATGAATACTATGTGCTTATTGATATTTGGAATAGGAACTAAATTATTTTTATTAGCGCCATTCTGTGTATTTTTTTTGTTTAATCTGTGATGTTTTTATAGTTTTAATAAATTGTTCCTCTAAAATAGTAATTTTAATTAGATTATTGGATTTATACCGTATTTCCTAGATTTTCTACGTGCATTGAGATTGCTTATTACAGTATTAATGCTGTGCACTTGAACGGAAGATTCTATTAAACACTTATCATGTCCTAGCACAACAGTATCATTTCGGAAGGGGTTAAGAGCAGAGATAGATAGTCAAGAAAAACGAATTACCTTCGATATGTTTTCGGAGAGGACCCGGGCACCGAAACTGTTCGGATGCAGGCCATCACGCTTGAAGAGACGCGGCCTTTCCAAAAAGAGATTCCAATTGTTGATGAAACCGACATCCTTCTTCTTGCAGTAACCCTGTAGCCAGTTGTTCAATTCCTATGGTAGGAATAGGCCTAGAAAATTGACACACATAATTTCCTGAACACAGTTTCGCCCCGAGTCCTTCTGTTAAAGGGGCATCCCAACCAGGCAAGGGTACTTATTATACATTGGACAGTCTTTGTGAAATTTATGCTGATGTGAGATTCTGACCCCCCCACGAAATATGCAAGGTGCTTCACTGCATGGAGACAGGCAACCCAAATATGGAAAAATAAAACCAGTTTATCAAACTGAATTTTCGACTGCCATCACTTGCCACCTGAGCATAATAAATTAAAACTGAGACCATCTCAGATGAAAACATTAAAGTAACTTTTGTCATGCAATAAAAGCTTCATACAACAAAAAAGAATGTGTCCAGTTTTTATGCAGTTGTTTATAGAAAATAAGCTCAGAAGTGAGCTTACATTAAGAATTCAATGTCACAGAATATACACACAAGTCTGCTAAATTACAAAAGTGAAATCAATGATCTTTTGATGGATGACACACCCTGTAACACAGCAATTGTTGGTCATATTTTGAGCATGAGCTGAGACAGAATTCCTTAACATGAAACAGAGGTCTTTATACAATTAAGGAATATTCCAAAATTTAGACCTCTTGTAAAACTGCAAGATACTGAGAAATTAATGCTTTTGTTTTCAAGTCAGCTAGATTACTGTAATGTACTCCTAACTGGTCTACCTATAAAAGACATGTTTTTTATGTCTGTAACATCAGTTGCAGTTAGTTCAGAACACAACAGCAGCAAGAATCTTAACCAGAAAACCAAAATTTGAGCACATATCACCAGTTTTAGTGAGGTTACATTGGTTGCCCATGTCTGTTAGAACACTCCAATAATCTTGCACCTTACTATATTTTGAGTGCCTGACCCCCTACATTCCAAGACGTTACGTAACCTTGCATCTTCTAATATCAGCCCTGCTTATAATTCCAAGAGCCAAGCTTAAAAGTTGTCAGGCCTTTTGCTATTATGCTCCAAAAATCCGGAATCCCTTATCAACCAAGATACTCCAACTTGTGTTTTGGCCTGGAACCCCTGCAGATTTTTTTTCCAGCTTAGCTGTTTTTTTTTTGTTTGATTTTAACAATCACCCTGACAAAAACAAATCTATACTTAAGGATTCTACTTCTAATTATACATCTCTCTTATGAGTGTGCACTATTTAACTTTTGTACACTATTTACTTATTACCTAAATGTTTTTCTTTGCATGTACCTACTACTTTGACATGAAAATACTGAGCTACATCTTTTGTATGAAAATATGCTATAGAATAAATTGTTTGAAGAGCACTGTAATTCCTTCAGAATTTGTGGTGTTTTTGGGAAAACAGTGCCTTAATACAAGACTTGCCAGTTCAAATTTAACCCTAGTGCCTCCACATCTGAAGAAAAGTAAATACATGAAGCAGGACCACCGATGTCCTTAATACATTTCCTTTTTTTAAACAACAAACATGTCTCAAATCACAGAGCATATTTGGTTAAACAGCTTTGCAGCTTCAAAGCAAACATATTAAGGCTTTTGTTTTCACATTTGGTTCCATGCACCTTGAAGCCCATCTTCAAAACTACCACTCATATTCTTGGTTTAAAATTTTCATACTTAAAGATAAAACAGTGTCTTCACTTCAGAAAGCAAATTCATGTTGAGAAGATAAGTTGTCCATTCCGCAGCCCCCCCGTCAAAATTTATGTTGATTAGAGGACTATTGTTTTTACTTGTCATTCTACTAAAGGTCTTTTGTAAGTATGTGCTGGCAAAACTCACGCCGTTACTTAAAAATAGGATAATTCAAAAATATTCTAAATTTGATGGATTTCTACAAAATCAACGTTGCAATGCAAGTCAGACTGACCACCAAGTGTAAAGGAATCCAGCAATTCATAAAATACTCTGATACACAAGTCCAGAAAATAGGTTACAGCCCAAATTCTCATAACCCTTACAAGCTTGAACTTAAGTTGTGTGGCACATTTTATCCTTTTAAGGAGTTTCCTCTTAATTGCTCGAGTTCAGTGTTCTTGTAATTTGCATAGGGATTCATATTATGTCAGAGCAAAGATCATCCAAAGGTTTATGTCCAACCATAGCGAGGAGTTCTCAGCTTCTTATAGTTACTAGTACTTGATTCTCTTAACCTTTAAAGTGACAAGTGGTTGCAGCACCTCAATTTAAAACTGCTTCAATACAAGTCATTACGGTACAATGTCATCACATAGACTAGTGGATATACCATGAACAGTGGCTAGCAAATATGAAGTATAAAAAAAAAACCCTAAATAATCACTCACTGTATTTACTACCTTGCAATCTTAATTACTTACCTGTGTGTTAAAATTCAGTTACTGGGTTTGTTGTAGGAGTATCTGTGCCCAATACAAAACTACTAATAGCAGACAACTTGCAGCCTTCTACAGGCTTGCCATTTAGAAATATGTCCATTTTCCTGTAGCTTTAAATGCTCAAGTCTTATTTTCCATTTATTTTACCATTTTTCTGTGTAGTTTGCTTCCTTCATTGTACCCCAATACTGGCAATTAAACAAGCAGAGCTGAGACCCAGGTTAACAATGACTGACTAAAGGCTGCAACACTTTCAGTTTCAACCCCATCAATTAAAAAAGCAGAATGAAAATCAGGATAAAAACTGTTAAAACATTATGCACAAAGATAACTGCTCAGTCATTTTCATAATTAGTTCAATTTCTACATTGACCCCAAAACACAAACTGGGAAATAGCTCATTGGGCAAGCAGTCCAATTAAAAACAGTTGGTTGGAAGAAAATCATGCAGCCACAGCAGATGTTGAAGTTTAAATAAAACTGGATAGATAAGTTTTGCTTTATAAACAAACTCACTTTACATGGATTTTTATCAGGCATGCAGAAAGCCATTAACCACCACCTGCTTTCCATGGTAAATGGCTGAACTGTAGCTCTGTACACCTGACAATGAAGGTGTAGAGCAAACACCACGACAGAGACTACTTTAGATAAAAGTACACCCAAGATGGGCTTTCATTTTAGACTTGCACATTAATCTAAACTCTGGCTGGATCAGATGGACAAACCAACACTTCAAAAAACACAGAACCAGTTCCTATCTGGAGGAGACTTCAATCACCAAAAGTTACACCTTTCTTCAAAACTAGTTGCATTACATTTGTCTGAGGAGCAGAGTGCAAACTGGATTTCTAAGCTCACATTCACAGCAGAACAAAAAGCTACTCTCCAGAGCCTTGGAGCTGAATGCCCAAACTATCTCCAGGATCCACATTACCAAGCCCTGAGCTAGACTTTGCAACATTACTTCAAAAAGGGAACTTTACTACCTGCACTTGTGTTAGAAAGAGTACATCCGCCTCCCCCACGCGTTCAGAAATCCAGTGTACTACTGAAGTTGCAAGTTACATATACAGTAGCAGTACAAAGGTAACCCAACATCCCAATTCACTAGTTTGTCATCCTACTTTTTGCAGTGATGACTCAAAAAAATGCCTCTCATAGGGCACAATTCCTGCCACACTGGGCTTCCTAGAGGACCTGAAATTAAACAGTAAATGAAATTACTCATATCAAATAATCCAAATGCCAGGAGGTCAAATGCTCACAAGATCCTTAAATTTGCTAAAATATCTTCCAAAAATCCTTATGTGCAATGAGATTTGCTTATGACCTTGCCATTCACTGGCCAGGTATCATTCCACATCATGGCTCATTTATGGCTACTATCGGGCATCACATGTTCAACAATACAGAGTATATTGGAAGCATGCAATTAGATTTAAAATGGGGGGAGAGAGATGGGGAGTAGAAACTGCCTCAAACTAGTATCCGAGGTGCATAAACAAGCAGAAACTCCGTTCACCAGCCCAGCTGCAAAATTCTCTAGGCTATTACTACAAACAAGAAAGAGTAATGGATACCAAAATAAGTATTTTAAATAAGTTTATTGAACACTTGTAATAGTAAACATTGAGTAATGACATTCCAATCTGCTCATGCCTCATTAGCTGCTCTAGTTGCTCTGCAACAGGCACGACTGTCATTGGAAAGATTAACTATTTCATCTTCCATACTTGGAGTAGCAGACTGACAGATTCAGAATATTTCATAGTGCAACCAATTTAAGTTACATGAAAAGAATGAAATTTTGTAAACATTTGATTAAAGTATTACTGGTTGACATTGCAGCTTTATTTCAGGACCTTCAGTTCCCTCCTATCCCCATTACTTAAAAAGATGTCATCTTCCACAGGCGGATGTCTTTTCGTAAGTGCAGGAGCTCCATGCAACATAACACGTGTGCACACCATGACACCTGTATACTCTTACAATTCTGCCCAATGGAGCTTGTTTTACCAACTGCAGCAAATAAGCTTCAGCTTCCTGTTGATGGAAAAATAGAGGGGGGGGTGAGAGAATCAGTAAAATCCTATCTTGGAAAAAGATTTCATAGCAACACACAACATATCTGGAAATAAGGAATACATCACAAATGTTACAACACTGTTTCTAGTAATGGCCCATAATCTCCATGCTCCTTAAACAAGACATTAAGAGGATTTCTCATACAGTGGGTGTCAGTGTAGCAAAAACTATTAAAACATGAATAAAAAAATTGAAATGTTTTACAAAACAGTATTCTAGAAAATTTGTGGCATGTTGAATAGAACTGATATTTAGATTACATATGTTACATTTAGATTACATGTTTTTATCATGAACATTTTAATATTGTGATGTTGCTCAAAAGCTGGAATGACACTGAACCCCACTGAATCTTTATGAACATAGGATTAAAGAGGGTTCTGGGCCTTCACTACACAAAAAAGGGGGCACTCAGTATTCCTTTGAAACTGCGAGCACCCAAAAATACAAAACACCAGTTGTGAATTGGTTATGTAGTAAAGATACTCACCTGACAAACAGGAGCAATTAATAGAGCCGATTCTCACTACATGTGGTTTCTGATGCAGACTTGAGCTAATTACTTGAAGTCACTTTAGTTCCATATTGCATCTCCTTGTTCATAGCATCATGATAGTTCCCGTTTGGTCTTAATGTGGATCAAGTTTCCATTAATCGAAATGTACCTTGAGTGAAAAACGCAGCTTGTACCTCTTCCATGCTGTTGGCTGACCAAAAAAAAAAAAAAAATTCTGGCTACTACAATTGCGAAATTCATAAGTGGCATTTAGCTCCAAATCCAAACATGCACTTCAGAATTAAATACCACAAGCCTAATTATGGCCAGTTATGGCATGGGGCAAGAATGCATAAAATCAAAATTAACAGGAACTCTGCCCCATGAAAGAGGAAACAAAACTGGTTCACTGAGAATGCAAAACTATATTCTCCAACATGGGAAAAAAAAAATCTTGAAAATCATTTAGTAAACATAGCATCAGCATCCCGTTATAATTTGCTATGAATCCTTTGGTGTTAAGGACTCATTATAAAAATAAAAAAACTTTTCAACCAATACCTAACTCTAGACGTGCAATCATATTCACTATGTAACAATTTTTGTTCCTGGCTTCCAAGAGTTATATTTCAACTGCTTACGTCTAAAGCCTATGGAAAAATGACTACATTCAGCACAAACTTTGATTGTATGACCACAGCCCAGAAAATTACGTATTTATAATGACAACACAAGAGAATTTCAATCCTTTCGTTCATGCGGTCTGAAACACCACATGCATGGTAAATAGACAAAGACAGTCAAAACCACTAAAGGTTCAGAAATGAGTAGGTTTTCTAGATTTGAGACTGTACTGCACTGAAGCAGCCCCCATAATGTAGTCCCCCATCAAGTTTTCGTTATACTGTCCTTGCACGCTTTCATCCAACAAGTTCCACTGCTTGAGCCTGGATGTCAGCTCAGCATTAGACTTGGTAAGACCAAGGTCTCTGATCAGATCGTTGACATCTTTCTGGTTAGGGAAGTATGGCCTTCTCTCCTCAACCGCATCTGTGAAACCGCAATCTGGATCTGCAATATCTTCCTCACTGACTTACTGCCGTTTCCTGAAGATGGCTGATCCCTCTTCAGAGGAGTGGGAATGGGCAGCTCGGGGCAGCGTGGTACTGGGGCAATGGAAGAAGGAATGTCTGGATAAACGATTTCAGGCGCATTCTTGCCAGTGCGACGTTTGGTAGGATCCACCATGCAAAAGTAGCAGTTGCTTGAGTGGTCAGTCAGTTGCTGCCAAATTCACGGGATAGCAAACTTCATGGCTCTCTTTTCTCCCCTGTACCAACCTCCAAGAGATTTCTTGCAATATTCGCATGTGAAATGAGGCGCCCAGGGCTTGTCTTGATCCGACAGGCATGCCGAAGTATGCCTTGTAAGCCTCGCACATCTTACAACATGCTTTCACGGAATACTTTCTCGCTTGTCTTTATAAATTGTCCACAGACGTAGCAAAATGCATCTGCTGGGTGCAAGCAACCTCTTGATGCCATGTAAATAAAAAAAATAAACCGAAATGTTGGTTCGAGTCACCTGTGCTTTTATACTTGTATGACTACTACTGGACAGTCCGAGAACGTTCTAGAAAGCTATAAAAAAAGTTTCTTGAAAGTTCTAGATAATTCTGGAAAATTATAGAAACTTCTGGACAGTTCTAGCAGTTCGAGAATATTCTAGAGGACTACTCAGTATTGAATGTGAATTGAGAATTTTCCCGAAAACAAATTTCAAAATATTGTCCTGATCACAAAAGCAAAGTTTGTGGAACAGCAGCTATTTTCTATTTTTTTTAGGCATAACGGGTTAGGAAAACACACTTTGAACCCAGGAACAAAATAAAAATTTGTTACATAGCGAATTATCTAAATTAAATCATGTTAATTACCCTTTAACAAGTACTGCTAAAAACTTACTAACTACTCGCTTTAAACACTGAAGACAAGAACACCAAAATGCATACAGTACCGTTCCAATCAAATTACTCCTGATCAAATATAGATAAAATCCTAACCGAAAAAAATAAGCCCTTAAACCCTAAGAGCAAAAACTTAAGTGTTCAGGTGCCCCGGGACACAAAAGCGATGTTTCCCGTGAACGCATTTAAACATTAAACACTGTAGCTGACCGTATTTATACAGTTGTGCCTCTAGCTTCAAACCGTCAATTTAGAACAGATTTACAATATTAAAAGTATATCAAGTGTTCGTTATGTATTTCGTGTAGTATAGGGTGGTCCAGATCTAATTATGCAGATCGTGTGGGTGGACTTATTTAGGCGGGGACGATTCCGGTTCGGCGCGAAGACGATTCTTCATGTCGTCAGTTCGCACACTTCGATTGTCCGGGATTTTTCTGGAGATATTCTGTGTAATAAACTTAATAAGTTATAGCGTAATTTAAAATTGCATAATTAGATCTGGACCACACTATACATAATTGCTTTATGTTCAAAACCTGCTCGCTGTATCTCGCGACTATTACAAAAATCTACCTTAGAATTGCAATTTTTAGTGAAACTCCATTTTGTGCCAGTGATTGAGGATAGGACCAGGAGACTGAACTGCTCTCTGGTACCGAAGACATTGCACTGCCACTTTCTGTCCCTCCGTACATAACACGCATGAGCACGGCAACAGCAACATGCATGCCAAGAAATGGAGGAGATTACCACGAATCTGCTTGCATATACTGTGGAGCCACGATTGGCAGTTGCCTAAAACTGTCAGGCATGGTTGGATACTTAGCATCAATATTTTTACAGAAATCAATCATGAATAAGCCATTATGCCCTCCCCTAGCTATCCGGTAATGCAATTGTGTTAAAACGTTCATAAGTATGAATTAAATCAGTATTTTCTCACTCTCCCTGAAATAAAAAATAAACACCAAGAAAAACATTCGTCGAATCAGTAGATAAATCAACAAATACCAAGTAAAATATACCTTAGATAGGCGACCACTTTTTCAATAACCCACAAAAACACATTCTTCTCCTTCTATCCCGAATGAAAAAGACAGTGAGGCGCTGTTCCTGCGCTTTTATAGCTCAACAAGAAGACGACGCTGACAAGAGTAGACGCAGTAGTAAGCATGACAATATTTTGGGCGCCATCTATTGTTCGGCGATATAGCCCATCCAACTCGCCAGTACTGCATCGAAAAATACATTTACAGATGAATTAATACAGCGTTAATTAAACATGAAATTAATTTATATTTTTGGAATATTTTATTTGAGTTTTTTACTTATGTTTTATGTTTACAAATGAATAACTTAAAAGCAGAAGTTATCTTTAAATATTATAATTAATAATTTGAAGATAAAACTGTACTACAAAATGAAATGTTCACTAATAGATGTGTTAGTTTTCTATAACATTTAAGAAGGCAGAATGTCAGACCTAACAATGAGTGAGCTCTGGGGCGTCACTAACGTTAGCACTTAGGGTAGCTTTTGCCTTTGGGTTTTCATGCAATTAAAAAGATGGGGTGGGGTTGATCCCATGGGTTTTTTATGCAATCATCCTTGCATGTTATGCAGAGCAGGTGGAAAGAAAGGACTAGACTTGCGAAGATCAGAGGCTAAAGCCCTCCTAATGACACCACTGGGTGGGCTATTACTTACTGTATATATGTATTGTGATGGGAAAGTATCAACATGGCTGCCTTCCACACCTAGAAACAACACCAAATTAGCTAGAAAAATGGCGTATTTATTAAATGACAGGAGAGATATCCATAGGGAATAATACACAGTGCAAAGCAGTCATGAAAAAACAAACCTAAAGTCCTTTCAGAGCTAATCAACATTTTCATCTTAAGCAAATGGACATGTGTTTAAAATTAAGAATGTAATATTGTGGATTCAGGCTGTTAGTTTAGAATAAATTATTCAATAAGAAAACAGAAATGTACAGATGGGAATATGATAAGAGAATATTAATTTAGAGACTTAATGTTATTTTGGAGAAATTAGGCAAATAGGATTTGCAGGCATCTTGGGCTGAATGGCCTATATGTTATACAGTATCTGTGTATCTTATAGGTTAACTCACCTATTTGCCCACCACAATGTCATAACTAAATCTCCCCCTAGTGCTGACTCTAGCAAATGTTCTGTCCTAGGCAAAGCTTTAAATGGCATCCTGACACACCCCCAACCCCCCGTTAGTTTTAAATGGAATCTTCACTACCAGATCTATACAAAGAAGCCTGGAAACAAAAGAGAGGATCCAGAACTGGGGAGAGGAAAATATGGAGGGTATGGACACAAAACAGTGAACAAAAAGAGAATGTTTTTTTATTACTTATAGCAATATCTGTTTACAAAACAGTATTAAAACACTATACCCATGAGTGGTAACATTTCAGAAAACACACAGAAATTGGGCTGTATTAGCAGGCTTCATTTAGTTATTTTGATTTTTGCATTTAATGTTTACTTAAAGGAAAAAAGTGTTTTGCATAATCAAATTATCATTTAAGCTAGTTTTGCAACCTATAAGTTTCAATTTAAACTGCTAACCAAGCATGTCCCTTACGATGATGGTGACAGTCTTATAATCTTGCCAAGGCAGCTCCACTAGGGAAACAAAAAGAATAAAAATCCTTTTAAAACAGCAGGACAAAGCCAACTTACATTTTAAAAACTTCTAAGAGAAGCCACACATTACTTTAATGGCTGCAGCTGAATCTCCATCTGCACCAAAATACTTTGAAACCAATCACTGATCTCTCTTAACTGGCTCAGTCTACATTCAGTTGTCACACTTTCTACTTTTACTTTTTCAGTCTTAGAAGCACTGCAAAATTAAGGTGATTTTAAAATATGCAGATACAAAAAAAAACTAATTTAATCATCTGTATCAAGCAGAACTGGATTTTTTTACTGCCAGAGTTACCAGAGTTGATCATTACTACTCTACAACTAATATAAAATACAGAAACAAAAACAGAGCTAGAAAATATGACCATATACAGCTCCAATTCTTAAGACTCAATTTTAAAATCCTCCTTTTGACGTGTATAATCCTAAATTAATTAATCCCCCTTTACTAGATAAAACTCGAATAATTTCTATAATTCATAATATATTTTAAGGTGTATACAGTATGTATTTTGCTGCATGTTGTTTTTATGTTTTATCAGTCAATCTTTTTCTTTGATAACATTCAGGCAGGCTTTTATTTTATGGTACAGAGAATATATGTTAGTATTTTAGAAACAAAGATATTATGTTTGAAGACAAAAGATGACAACTATTTAACAGTAAAATGACTTTACCGAAACAAAAAAGCCAGCACATTTTAATTATGAGATATTATTTTGTCTGTGTTGTAAAAGTAAGCAGTATTGTAAATGCGAGCAGAGGAAAATTAATATGTGTAACATGACTTTTTTAGGAACACATAGGACTATAAAATTTATGAATGAAGCTCCTTACAAAAGGTTTGTATTGTATAATGAAATATTATAATTTTATTGAATAAGTAAAATCCAATCCTAACATAATACTAGCCAGTTTGAAAAATTCTGCCTAGTCAGTAGTCATAGTAGTAATTGTAATAGTAGCAGTAGTAGAAGTTTTGCCTTGTGTGAAATTTTTTCTTGCCTATCTATGTGTGACAGACATTTTTACTTTTATTTTCATGAAATATTTACTTAAAATGCAACATTTTATCCAAGAGGTAGTCTTCCATGTTGTTTCCAGCCACAGGCACCAGTTCCTGTTATCCTTCAAGCTTAGCTTAATTTGCTTTACTATTAGCATACAATTTCCTAGACTCTAAAAGTTAGTTTTTTCAAACCCCAATCTACTACAAGACACCCAAAACTGGAACAATAGGTGTTATTACATGGTGTTTCTGTGGTTTATTGCAACCTGTTTATGTTTTTTAATTGAATGTTATTTTAACTATATTCTATTTGCAAATCTATAAGGAACTAAATGGTTCTAAACTGGGAATGCAATATATAAAATAAAGGGAATTGAATTGAATAAAAGATAAGCAAAAGTTAAAGTAGTGGAGAAAATAGTTCTTACAACTCTTTAAAAATAAAATAAGATACAGAAAGAAAAGTGTGGTGGATGAAGGGATATTTTAAATAAAAACAGAAATAAAAGAAATTGCAATCAAAAATAAAAGGATGGAAGATGATGAAATCTTAGACAAGGTATACAAAGTACATTTCTGGAAATATAGAGAATGATACAACACTTTTCTGCTAATATTAAAAGAAGCACAAAAAACAGAGCCAGGAAAAAAAAAGAGGAGGACGGCCCTGTTCAAGCTGTTTTCCTATATAATCATACAATGTAAGACACACGTTTAATACTTACCCATATACTGTAGTAGATATGGATGTCTTTTGCTTTCTTTCTTTCTTTTGTTTATTTCTTCTCTTTTACTGAATAGAAAGATGATTTCTTCCTGTTTCTGTAATGTACCTTTGCACTTTGTAACAGATAAAAGTTTTGAAAATGTGCTGAGCTTTGCCTGTGAGTAGTTAAGCTTTGTCTTTGATCCAGGATATTTATTAAACCACTTTAGATTAAAAAGAAAATTTTACATAAAAAGACCCAAACAGACCCAAAAGACAATGTTTTAAAACAGCAATATCTTAATTACACTCTTGTCATCTTAATGAAGATTCAAACTAAAACCAATTATTGACCATAACATCCCTTGTTAAAGGTATTGTTGTAGCGAGTAGCAAATGTACTCAATAAATAAAGTGTCAATGTGATATATATGCATTAAATGGTTATGGGGACATACTGTATATATGAGAGTTTTTTTGCTACAGAATATATCTTGTGTGTGGGCATAGAAGTGGCATCACAGACTGTGGTCAATTGGTTTTGGGTCTGTCTTATTGAAGTTAACTTATTGAAGTTATTGTTTGCACTTTGCTCTTACAAAAGATGGACCTTTTCTCTGGCATGAGAAACATAGGTTACCATGCAATTTTGTTTCAAGGTTTCTGCTTTTGGATTGAGTCATATTTTGACACTGCCTACAAGCCTGTATTGCAATTTTGATTCAGTACTCAAAATTCAGATAGCTCTGCTTTTGGAAAAAAAAATGCTGCTTGTCTTGATTACTCAGTTTCCCCCTCTCTGTGTCTTGGCTGTAAAAATAGTGAAATGTATTATTTAAGATATACAGGTAATTTTCAGTAGAACATTCCTTTTTTTTCAGAAAATATATTTTACTTTCACCACTTGCAGTATTTTTACCATTAAATTTACTGACAATTTTACAGTGTAGCTCATTGGTTTAAATACAACATTTATATTAAAGTACAATGCAACATTGTCATTCAATCTGTTGCATATTTTTCAAAGTGGTTGAAATTAAGAATATCTAATTATTTTACAAAGCAATTTCTCTGTACATGGCAGGATCTTCTGTAATGCAGAAAGTCATCCAATGTTTGTTTTTCTCTTGAGCCAGTTGATGCTGAGACAGGATCTGACGTCCATGGTCCTCTGCTTGAAAAAGTGGATGAATAAAAATTAAAGTATTTAATCACCAAGCCTTAGAGTAGGTTCTGCTTTCCTCATCTAGTCAACCTCCATAAGGTAAATTGCAGTAATATGTCCGGAGTTTTGTTATTACAGTAATCCCTCCTCGATCGCGGGGGTTGCGTTCCAGACCCCCCCGCGATAGGTGAAAATCCGCGAAGTAGAAACCATATATTTGTGTGGTTATTTTTATATATTTTAAGCCCTTATAAACTCTCACACCCTGTTAACATTATTAGAGCCCTCTAGACATGAAATAACACCCTTTAGTCAAACGTTTAAACTGTGCTCCATGACAAGACAGAGATGACAGTTCTTTCTCACAATTAAAAGAAAGCAAACATATCTTATCTTCAAAGGAGCGCCGTCATAAAGGAGCGCGTCAGGAGCAGAGAATGTCAGAGAGAGCGCTCGCAAAGAAAAGCAAACAATCAAAAAATCAATACATGCTTTTAAGTATACAGAAGCACCGCGATAAAGCGGCATTTTGTAGAGGAGCGTCCGTGTCCTCTGTGCAAACAGCCCTCTGCTCACACCCTCCGTCAGGCAGAGAGCGAGAAAGATAGAGAGAAGCAAACAAGCACAGCGCGGAAGCATATCTTATAGCATTGAGGAGTTTTAGTTAATATGCAATGTCATGTATTAATAATACAGTTCACCTTCATTTGATAAGAACGGACGAGCAGACAGCGCGTGCCTTTTTCTTTCTTGTCTTTATTTGAACAACTAACAAATGTGCAAGGCATTACCAATCAAATCACCAGGTGTCAACCCACAATCAGACATCAATAGCTGAACTGAAATGTACACTTATACTGATATATAACAATTCCTCCCATCTAAAAATTAGAAGTAATTAACTTATTCCCTTTTTTTTTTTTTCTGAAGAAATCAAAACATTGAATTCTGTCTTTACATTTAATTTTCAATTAGTCTCTGTGGAGGCTTGCATGCGCAATTGGGTAACGTCTCTCTTCACAGGGTAATTTTTCTTGAATTGTTACAGCAGTGTTAGCCTCTGCAGAAGGTGATGGAGATAATGCACATGGGCTCTGTACTTGTGCTGCTTGAGGAGATGGTAAGTGCTCTGGACAGTTTGTAGGAGCAACAGCAGGGGAGTCAACAGGCAGTGTGGGTATCTCTTTAGCTCTAACCAACCCTGATTTTCTCAACTGGTCGACATGACGTCGCCATATGACACCTTGAGTAGCCTCTACCTTGTATGACAAGGGACCAGTTTGCTCTTTCACTAGTGCAGGAACCCATTTCTGATCTCCTCTGTAGCTCCTGGCAAGAACTGATTGTCCAATGGCAAAGCTACGTGTAACCTTGTCCGTTGCTTTATGACCTTGTTTGATTTGTCTGTCTTGCACAGTCTGCTTAATATTTGGTTGCAGCAGGTCTAATCTAGAGCGAAGAGGACGCCAAAGAACAACATAGCTGGAGTCTGGTTAGTTGTAGCATGGATGGAATTCGATATGCAAATAAGAAGTTGGCCAATTTTTGCTGAAGGGTCAGCTTCTCATTTGTCATTGCTCGAAGGGCTCGTTTCAAACTTTGCACAAACCTCTCTGCCTGGCCATTTGTGGCTGGATGCCATGGGGCAGATGTAATGTGCCGTATGCCATTTTTGTGGAGGAAAATCTGAAAATCTGTTGCTGTGAACTGGGGTCCGTTGTCACTCACCAGTTGTTGTGGAACTCCAGTTCTAGCAAATAAATTCCTTAGTACTTCAATAGTGTGAGAAGTAGTGGTGGAGCTCATAATGAAAACCTCTGGCCATTTAGAGCATGCGTCGACTACCACCAGGAAAGTTGTCCCCATGAATGGTCCTGCAAAGTCGATATGAAGCCGCTGCCATGGTAATGTAGGCCATTCCCATGGATGAAGTGGTGCACGTTCTGGATCATTCTGAACCATCTGGCAGCCACTACATTGCTGCGCTATTTTCTCGATGTCTTCATCAATGCCTGGCCACCACACAAAACTTCTGGCAAGTGCCTTCATTTTCACCACACCTAGATGTCCCTTGTGAAGCTCTTTTAATACTCTGTGTCTTAGTTTAGTGGGTACAATAGTTCTTAACCCCACATCACACATCCAGCATTTAAGGCAATTTCATCACGTCTCGAGTAATATGCAGCCAGCAGGGATTTGTGCTGGGCTGTCCAGCCATTCAGTGTGGCAGCATACACCTGAGACAGGACCTTGTCATGTTTTGTTTCTGTTTTCACCATGTCTGCCGTGACGGGCAGACTTTCAATCTGGCTGATGGAGATCATATCTATTGTTTCCTCATCTCCAAACTCATCTTTTTCAGCCTCCAGTGGCAGTCGCGACAACCCATCTGCATTTGCATGGCAGGCTGTACGTTTGTACTCAATCTTGTACCTGTGTCCACCTAAAAACAATGCCCAGCGCTGCATTCGGGCAGCAGCTGTGGCAGGAACTCCTTTCTGCGGGCTGAAAATTGAGGTTAGCGGTTGGTGGTCTGTGACAAGGATGAATTCCCTACCAAAAAGATACTGGTTGAACCTTTTTACACCCCACACTAGACTCAATGCCTCCCTATCGATTTGGGCATAATTCTTCTCAGCTGCAGACAATGAGCGTGATGCAAAAGCTATAGGCCTCTCACTGCCATCTTCCATAACATGAGACATCACTGCTCCAATGCCGTATGGAGAAGCATCACAAGCCAGCTTGATTGGAAGGGACGAATTAAAGTGGGTTAGGACTGTGTCAGATGTCACCAGTCTCTTTGCATCTTGGAATGAATTTTCACATTCTTTGGACCATTTCCACTGTTTTCCAGCTTGTAATAGCTCATTGAGTGGATATAGCACAGTTGCCAGGTTTGGAAGAAACTTATTATAATAATTCACAAACCCCAGGAAGGATCTAAGCTGTGAAACATTTTGTGGTTGTGGTGCCATCAATACAGCCTGAATCTTGTCCTGACATTTGTGCAAACCTTGGGCATCTATGGTGTGCCCGCAATACCTGACACTGGGCTTCAGGAACTCACATTTTCCTCGCCTGGCTCTTAGTCCATACTCTTCTAACCTTTTCAGAACCTTTTTGAGGTTTTCTAAATGCTCTTCATCTGTCGCTCCAGTGACAATAATGTCGTCTAAATAGCACTGGACGCCTGGCAGTGACTGAAGGATCTGATCCATTGCTCTTTGCCAAATAGCTGGGGCAGAGGCTACCCCAAACACCAGCCTGTTGTAACGATAAAGACCCTTTATTGTATTAATGGTCAGGAACACTTTAGAGTCTTCCTCTACTTCCATCTGGAGGTATGCATCTGCTAAATCTAACTTTGAAAACCGCTGACCACCCGACAAACTGGCAAAAATGTCCTCAATTCTCGGCAGAGGATACTGTTCAGCTTGTAGCACAGGATTAATGGAGACCTTAAAGTCCCGCAGAGCCTGACTGTACCATTTCTCTTTATTATTGGGACAACTGGGGTTGCCCAAGGACTCCAGTCTACTTTAGAAAGTATGCCGTTTGACTCCAACCTATCCAATTCCTTTTCAACCAGGGGTCGGATGGCATAGGGTACTGGGCGTGCCTTGTGGAACCGTGAGGTCGCACCACTCTTAAGTACAATTTTAGCTCTAATGTGCTGAAGAGTCCCAATGCCACTCTTAAATACCGGCGGCTTTTCTTAATATCAGCTCTAGGTTCTTTTCTGTAGTCTGTTGCACAACAGGCAAAACACGGAGGCTTTTAATCTCTCTCCAGTCAACTCCCAACTTTCTTAACCACTCACGGCCCCATAATGGTGCACCTCCATTTTGTATTATGTGTAAATCAAGTACCTCTTTTCTTCCATTATACTCTACTGTCACATGCAGCACTCCAATAGGCATAACCTTTTCACCTGTGTATGTTCTGAGAAGAACAGAAGAGGGTTCAGCTTCTCCTTCTTGAAATACACCTTGTAATCTTTCAGTGACATAACTGAAACAGCTGAGCCAGTGTCCAATTCCATTTTTACCACCTGGCCATCTATCTTGGGGGTGAGCCAGATTGCCTGCTTGTCTTTTCCACTAAGGCTAAATAATTCCAGACTTGCTAATGCATCTTCACTATCAATGTCAGAGACTTCTGCAACATTATGCACATTTTTCTTGTCGCTGTGATGCATTTTGTGTTCCGCACTAAACTTTGCCTTTCCACTACGACAAACTCTTTGAATATGGCCCGTTTTGTGGCACTGTCTGCACTCTTCATTTTTAAATCGGCACTGTGAGGGAAGATGGGAGTCGCGTCCACAGCGATAGCAGGGCCGTTTATGTACTTTGCTTATCTTGGCTGCCGCCATTTTATTTACGCTGCTCGTATTCACTCCTCTTTGTAGTTCAAGTGCATCTTTAGCTGCAGTTTCCATTGAAATAGCAATTTCTACTGCTCGTTTAAATGTCAAATCTGCCTCAGTTAACAGCCTCTTCTGGATTCCCTCTTGAAGGATTCCACAAACCAAACGATCACGCAATGCATCGTTTAGCCCGTCACCAAACTGACAATATTCTGATAACTTTTTCAGTTCTGCCACATAAGCCGCAATTGTCTCTCCCTCGTTCTGATTACGCTTATGGAATCTGAAACGTTACGCGATCAGTAATGGCTTTGGTGACAAATGATCCCGCATTACACGGACTAAGTCGTTAAAACTTTTCTCAGCGGGTTTGTCTGGGGCAGTTAAACTACGGAGGAGGCCGTAAGCTTTCCCTCCCATGGCACTCAGTAGCACAGGAACGTGTTTTTCAGCTGGAATATCATTTGCAGCGAAATACTGTTGCAGCCTTTCAACATACATATTCCAATCTTCCGTGGAACTATCAAAAATATCTATCTTTCCGATGTACGACATGTTTGCAATTTATCGTACTCACGTTGCACTAACGCGTCGGGTCCTTGCTTTTCCGCTTACTCGGTGCGGTTCTCGCTGCTGTTATTCAGTGTCACAGTGCTCAAAATTAACTGCTTGATCTCGTCGCCACTGTCATGTATTAATAATACAGTTCACCTTCATTTGATAAGAACGGACGAGCAGACAGCGCGTGCCTTTTTCTTTCTTGTCTTTATTTGAACAACTAACAAATGTGCAAGGCATTACCAATCAAATCACCAGGTGTCAACCCACAATCAGACATCAATAGCTGAACTGAAATGTACACTTATACTGATATATAACATGCAATACATGCTCTGATTGGGTAGCTTCTAAGCCATCCGTCAATAGCGTCCCTTGTATGAAATCAACTGGGCAATCAAACTGAGGAAGCATGTAACCTAAATTAAAGACCCATTGTCCGCAGAAAGCGGCGAACCAGCGAAAAATCTGTGATATATGTTTAGATGTGCTTACATTTAAAATCCGCGATAGAGTGAAACCGCGAAAGTCAAAGCGCGATATAGCGAGGGATTACTGTATTGCAAAAACTTTACACGTGCAGCTTTCAATATGCATAAATTATGTATATAACTTTACATATATACATGGTAAATACTGTAATAATGTGCTAACTATAAACCCCCATCCTGAAAACTCTTCATTGGCTCCCTGTCCAGCTCAGAATAGAGTACAAGGTCTCCCTTCTCATCCATCAGTGCATTTATGGACATGCCCCTCTTTACCTACAGGATCTTCTCACTCCTTATACTTCCTCACATACCCTCCTCTCTGTACACACCCTCCAAGTCCCCAAAACTAAGCTCAGCAGCATGGGTGACAGGGCTTTTTCATCTGTGGCGCCGAAGCTTTGGAATGCACTCCCTGATTAACTGAGAGCCCCACAGTCGACTGATGTTTTTAAACAAAACCTAAAAACGTATTTCTTTAGAAAGACTTTTTGTTAATGTATTTTATAGACTCTTATTTATGACTCTGTAGCACTTTGAGATTGCTAAAATCTAAAGTGTAATACAAATAAAATGTATTATTATTATTATTATTATTATTATTATTATTATTATTATTATTATTATTATCAAACTACCTACCAACTCTGAATTCCTGCTAGTGTGGAGTTTGAATGTTCTTTTCATGTCTGTGTGGGCTTTTCCAGGGACACTCAAGTCTACCACTTCTGGAAGTTGTGCATGTTAGTTTGAATGTCAAATCCAAATTGTCACTGTATGAGTGAGTGTGTGTATGTGCAAGTATGCCTGGCTATACAGGGTGGTCCAGATCTAATTATGCAATTATGAAAAGGCGAACACATCGCACCCGCTGTTCGACTGACAACCATCTCCCCGCCATTTTGGAATGCAGCGCAGGTGCTTCCATCTACCGGCAACAAAATCAATTTTTTGTGAATTCTTTATGTAATAAACTTAATAAGTTATAATGAAAATTGCATGATTAGATCTGGACCACCCTATAGACTGGTGGGTTGCTAGGATGGACATGGGCTCCCTATGAACTGGATAAACAGTTTGGAAAATACTGTATATCGATGGATGGGTGAATAATGCAAGAAAACAATTACAGTAGTTCATATTAGAATAATGTAAAAAAAATAGAGATCTAAACATTAAGTTAAAGATAACTATATGAACATTTTTTTATATACATTTGTCAGTTTAAAGGCTTACAGCCTTTAACGATTTAAAAACTTTTAACGTGATAGAATCTGAAAGGAAATGTTTTTCAAATGATGTTTGAAAAATAGCCAAAACTAAAACATTACTTTTAACATGTACAATATTAGTTTTTATCACAGCCTGAGACTTACACTATGTACATTTTAATATTCAGATATTTTTATGAAATGAATTTCACAGATTAGGCAAACACGCTCTTTTCTATTAACTTAGTTCAGTCATAGCCCCACTGCATTACAGGCGCCGGATGTGATTTATTAAAATAAAATGATCAATGACCGATTCATAGTTAAATTTTAACTACAGAAATGTTTGTTCTTTGTGCATATATTCACTATATATGAAACGTTGTGTTTTTTGTTTTAATTAGGGGAAATAGAAAGACTTCGTGCTTGGGTGATTGTATGAGGGCACCTTAAACAGAGCCATCGGATTTTCTACAGGGAAGGATTTGTGCGTTGCACTCAATGTGGTTCAGTTTTCGGGAAGGGAAGCGGTTCGAATTCCAATGAAGATTTTTTGACTTTATTCCTAATTATACGTCTGAATCGCGCTTGTAGTTATATTGTGTTTATGCATAAGAACGCCTTATTATTTTTACGGACTATTATTTTTTTAGAATATTACATTTTGATTGTTAAAACTGTCAATGATGTCGGCTGTATTTGACGGAGGATCGGTCGCCACGGTGCAGCCTCAACAGCTCTCCTCCAACTCAATTGGGTATGTCTTTCTGATGTCTCATATCACAGTTCTCTGCGTATGATTTACTGCCCAAGAAGAATAACCAATTAGGCAGTTTCAAGTAATAGTTATAAGATAAATACAGTGATTTTTAAACAGTCTTTAAGTATATGTTATTTAGTTTTCAATGAGATTTAAAAAAAACTTTGACCAACTATTTTAATTCTAAGATGAAATGACTAGCACGTGTAAATACCGCTTAGGAGAATTTAATAATGCGCATCTGTTCAGTGGGCACAAATAACAACGTTCTTATTTGTAGTAAAATTAAATGTTTTGTATTTTGTCGTTTTATAAATTTATTGTCGTCGTCCACTTGTAGTAATCGAGAGCGGTTCTCCCAAGTTCATCAACTTCTGCATCAGTATCAATGACTTTTAGATTACAGCAGGTTGGTACATCGTAAAGCAACTCAGAAGGTAAAACAGACTTTAAAACAGAGCGTACAATAAAAACAACATCGGATAGCAAAGTTAACGATAAAGCTGCAGTAAAAAGTGATTAATACAAAAGTAAATAACATGCAAATACATTTTTGTTTACGGAAATTTAACATTTTACTTTAAAAAAGTATAAAAAGTTTGCTGTAGTTCTAAAAATCTCAAGTAAATTGCTGTCTACCTTTTGTCCAACTAGTTTAAACATGCAAATTGTAAAACTTGTTTATAAGACAGAATTATACGACTAAGGGCTTCAAGTGAAATGGCATACATTTGCATAAATGATGCATTTATTAACTTTACCGTTGCGGTTTTCGGTGGTCAGATTATGTAATGACCATATTTCCTTATGTATGTTAAACATGTAACTGCTAAGTGTTTAGTATTCACGAGTGATGACTTAAGTTGACTACGTATTTGTCGTTTCTGGTTAAATTACTTTTTGAGATATAGTTACTTGAGTAACGCTTTCTAATCTCAAATAACATTTTATCCTGGTAGATTTATAGGAGGTTCCGAGAAATCCAACAATTTTTTTTTTTTTTTGTACGCCAACTTGCATTTTTTAAGAGCTATAAAAAAGACTGATATACTGTAGATGCATTTGTTCTGTGTAGACAAAGTTTTTCAAAAATCACTGAAACCTGACAATTGGTGGTGGAAAGAGTACTAAAATATACTAAAACAGAAGTATTATTAATTATTCAAAAATGAACTTAAAGTATATGGCATGCAAACTACTCAAGTAAAAGTAAAAAAAAAAAAAAAGGCCGCCAAGTACTCATGTAAAAATGTAATTTGCATACTACTTTAAAAAAAAGAACCTAAACTAGTAAATATTTATGCCATGCTCTGGGAAACATAAGCAAAATGTGGACAGGAATGCAATAGATTGTATGCATATTAATGACATATATACCCATACACATACTTATAAGTAGAAGCTGTGTACGTCAATTAAATTTCAAACTGCCATTATTATTTACTTTTAACAATTGCATGGAAAACTAGTAATCAGACTCCTCCCTGAATGAAGTGTACTGTATATATACAGTAAATATATATGACATGATATATAGTATGCTAAAAAAGCCGCCGTGGTGCAGTGTCTGAGGCTTTCCCTTGGTGCTGACGTCCAAGGTTTGATACCTACAAGGGAATGTAAAAGTTCATACACCTGATGGCCCCAATTAGGGTGAAACACATGTACTTTGTGTATTATATGGCAGTTATTTTATGTCATGTCGATGATCTGCTTCTTGCAATTGGAGAGGCCATGGCTGATGTCTGCTGACTGGCCGACCAAACACAAGTGTTACCTGGTAGGTAACCATCCAAATAATCAGATTGTGATCAGACCTATGCAGTCTACATTCCAGTCCATAGTTATCATAAACTATAATTTGAAACAGTAAAGACATCAGGGGAGAGAAAATCATAGATTTTTGCAAATAAGGTGCAGTAGCAGAAAAATGAAATGAAAATGTTGTGGACATCCATATGGCAAAATGCTTTTTAATCATGTTGACATTAGGCAAATGCAGTCTGTACAGCTCCAGTAAACAGAAGCTAGTTTTAAAACTCAAATTCTCAAATACACAAATTGTTGAGTGAAAAGAGAGAAATATATAGTGTATACATTACCTGCAGATTCCTTTCTTGCTGATTCACTTATCTACTATTACAAAAATGTAAGCCATTTCACTTGCAATAAGCCTTGTCACGGCCCATGTGCAGAAGAAAAATAATTTGGAGAGAACATGAAATTGAGTACAGTAATAACAGGTCTATGATTTAGATCTCCAGTGTCGCATGCATGCTACGCTAATGGATCAATGTGTTTCTACTTGGTAACAAGAGGCATGGGTAAGCCATTGAAATGCATTTGTGATTGGGAACAGGGCTTGCAGTTATGCCCCTCAAACAAGGAATTTTCATTACATTAAATTTTCATTAAGGTCATCAACTCACAATGATTAGAATTAGAACAATCTAGACGAGAACAGGCCATTCAGCCCAACAAAGCTCGCCAGTCCTATCCACTTGTTTCCTCCAAGAAAACATCAAGTCGAGTTTTGAAAGTCCCTAACATCTTACTGTCTACCACACTACTTGGTAGCTTATTCCAAGTGTCTATCGTTCTTTGTGTAAAGAAAAACTTCCTAATGTTTGTGCGAAATTTACCCTTAACAAGTTTCCAACTGTGTCCCCGTGTTCTTGATGAGCTCATTTTAAAATACAAGTCTCGATCCACTGTACTAATTCCCTTCATAATTTTAAACACTTCAATCATGTCACCTCTTAATCTTCTTTTGCTTAAACTGTAAAGGCTCAGCTCTTTTAATCTTTCCTCATAATTCAACCCCTGTAGACCTGGAATCAGCCTAGTCGCTCTTCTCTGGACCTTTTCTAGTGCTGCTATGTCCTTTATGTAGCCTGGAGACCAAAACTGCACACAGTACTCAAGATGAGGCCTCACCAGTGCATTATAAAGGTTGAGCATAACCTCCTTGGACTTGTACTCCACAGATCGTGCTATATAACCTAACATTCTGTTAGCCTTCTTAATGGCTTCTGAACACTGTTTGGAAGTTGATAGCTTGGAGTCCACTATGACTCCTAAATCCTTCTCATAAGGTGTACTCTCGATTTTCGACCCCCATTGTGTATTCAAACCTAATATTTTTACTTCCTATGTGTAATACTTTACATTTACTGACATTAAATTTCATCTGCCACAAATCTGCCCAAGCCTGTATGCTATCCAAGTCCTTCTGTAATGATATAACGGATTCCAAATTATCTGCTAATCCACCTATCTTGGTATCATCTGCAAACTTAACCAGCTTGTTACTTATATTCCTATCTAAATCATTTATATATATTAAAAATAGCAGCGCCCTAGCACTGACCCCTGTGGAACACCACTCTTAACATCGCCAGTTCTGATGAGGTTCCTCGCACCATCACCCTCTGCTTCCTGTGTCTGAGCCAATTCTGCACCCATCTAAAAACATCACCCTGAACTCCCACTTCTTTTAACTTGATGCCCAACCTCTCATGTGGCACCTTATCAAATGCTTTCTGAAAGTCCAGATAAATAATATCATAAGCTCCACTTTGATCGTATCCTTTTGTTGCCTCCTCATAGAATTCCAACATGTTAGTAAAACACGACCTCCCTCTTCTGAACCCATGCTGACTGTTCAGAATAACTCCTGTCCTTGTCATGTGTTGCTCAATCTTATCCTTAATAATTCCTTCCATTAATTTTCCTGTGATGCTTGTTAAGCTTACTGGCCTATAGTTGCTTGGATCTGCCCTGTCACCCTTTTTATATAATGGGATGATATTTGCCATTTTCCAGTCCTTTGGAATCTCTCCAGTGCACAGTGACTTCCTAAAAATATGTGTCAAGGGTTTATATATGTACTCACTAGCCTCCTTAAGAACACGAGGATAAATATTATCTGGGCCTGGTGATTTGTTTGATTTCATCTTATTTAATCTGAGCAGCACTTCTCCCTCTACAATTTCCAAATCCCTCAGTACCTCCTTAGTAGTTGTGTTTACCTCTGGCAGGTTATCCACTTGCTCACTTGTAAACACCTCAGAAAAATGTAAGTTTAGGGCATCTGCTATTTCATTGTCTGTATCTTTTAATTCCCTTTACTATTCCTGATGAACTTGACCTCCTCCTTAACTGTTCTTTTACTACTAAAATACTGAAAGAATCTCTTGGGGTCTTCTTTCGCCTTATCTGCTATATTCCTCTCCAACTGTCTTTTAGCCTCTCTGATATCCTTCTTAATGGTTGCCCTCATTTTCTCATACACGCTACGGTTCTCTTTGCAGTCATTAGTCTTATATGCCTTATACAGCAGTTTTTTCCTTTGCAACTTCTTTTTTAAATCTTTATTAATCCATTGTGGAGTTTTTTTTAGTTTCCTATTACTTCCAAATTTAGGTATGTATCTGTCCTGCATTACATGTAAAACATTTTAAACCTGTTCCACTGCTCCTCGACTGTCTCCACATTTAAAAGCTTATCCCAGTCTATCCTACTTAGACTTTGTCGCATCTGCTCAAAATTAGCCCTACTAAAGTTCAACTTAACAATTTTAGTCTTTGCATCTGTACTCTTACAAAATACTGAGAATTGTATTACATTATGGTCACTTGACCCTAGTGGTTCAATCACCTCTACACCCTCAATTCTATCCTGATTATTACAGAATACTAAATCCAGATAGGCTTCACCCCTTGTTGGTGCTTTAACATGCTGTGTTAAAAACAGTCGCTGATTACTTCTAAAAACTCCTGCTCTTGTGCTCCTCCATCTGTAAGGTTATCCCAGTTAATATTTGGATAATTAAAGTCCCCCATGACTATAATATCCCCTGTAAACTTGCCTTTTGATATTACTAAAAAGATGTGTGTTGAAATTACTGTCTGAATTGGGTGGTCTATAACACACTCCTAAAATGAGACCTTTTTCCCTAATATTTTCCAGGCGAAGCCACATGTCCTCACTAAGATGGGGCTCATCATCCAACTGAAGATGACTTACATTTAATCCCTGTTTGGCATAAACAGCAACCCCACCTCCTTTTCTGTTCTGTCTATCCTTCCTAAAAATGTGTATCCCTCTATGTTACACTCATCCCCATCTTTGTTATTTAGCCAGGTTTCCGTTATTGCTATAATATCATAATTATGCTCTGCTACATACAACTCCAACTCACTTACCTTATTTTTGATACTTCTAGCATTAAGGCAAGCTATTTTTAATGTGTTAATCCTTCTATCTTTACGTGTTTGCTTAAAATTTACATTACTATGCATTTTTATTTCTACACCATTGTTTGTTCTTCCATGTATAGATCTAAATCTGGCCTGTCCTAAA
This sequence comes from Polypterus senegalus, assembly GCF_016835505.1. Taxonomy (NCBI): domain Eukaryota; kingdom Metazoa; phylum Chordata; class Cladistia; order Polypteriformes; family Polypteridae; genus Polypterus; species Polypterus senegalus. The sequence goes on along the minus strand of NC_053161.1, from coordinate 12,532,161 downwards.
CTCCCTGCCCCCCCATTCCCTAGTTTAAACAATCCTCGACTAGCCTACACATACGCCTCCCCAATACATTGGTGCCCCTCCGGTTCAGATGTAACCCGTCACGGCGGAACAGGTCCCATCAGGGATTAAGTCCCTGCTTTTAGTACACACCACCAGTTGCAACTACTTATTGGTGAGGTCATCAGGTTAGCCCTGCTACAGTCACTTTTTTCAAATGGAGGAAGCCTACAAGATGATCGAACTTGACTATAGTGGAAATAAAAGTCATAAGTTTCCATAGGTGAACCCTGGGGAAAGATCATTATTAAGCCTTCAGAGGTGAGAGCTTAGGGCTAGTGCTTAATCTGTCAAACCTGATCTTCCCCTACTGGTTCTCCCCCCTAGCTACTGTCCTACTGGAACCTAACCTTATTTTTCCATAGCATCAGTGTTTCAGTATCTGTAGTTTGCATATCTGAGGGGATTTTCAGGAACATAACGAGATTTAACTTTATTTATAGTATATGTACAGAAATGGAACATTGTTGATATGAAGTAATTACAGTGTACAGGTACTGTGTATTTTGTTGCTTGTTACTTAACGTATGTGCACAGACAAACAAAGCACTGTGTCGCCTGATACTTTTGTTGTGGCATCAATATAAAATCACTTGTTAATTAACTGTTAATATTAAATACATGACAGCTACCTGTTCTTAATTTTAAAGATCTGTGTGCTTTACTGTAATAAAGAAATATGAGTCTAGTGTGGCATGGAAACTGTTGTCTACTAATTAGCTAACATAAATTATCGATCCCAAAAGACTATTGCACCACCCCATTACTGGTGCTAGAAACTGAGATGATCTTCCAATATCTGTGCCAGGTTTTTAATATACTATTTCTGTGACAACTGTAACTTTTTAATGAAGAAATATTGTTTGTATTAAAACCACTGTATTTTTGATGTTGTTGGCACATTTGGCTTTATCCATAGGCAGTAAATCAATAAATTAAACCTTTTTTCTTCCTGAAGAATGTATGATATTTAAGCAGACCTTTGCTTCTCGTTCAGTACTTGGCTGCAAAATGGGTTGTGCAGCTGGCAAACGCAGCACCCTTTAATTGACTGTCTTCTTGTTAGTGAAAACGCAATACTGTACCTATGACACAACATTTTGATGGTCAGAATGAAAGGTGTGCCCTCCTTCAACATTTTGCAATAAAAAAGCAGTGACTACTTAGCTAGCACATTTCCAAATAGTAACTGCCTGGTGGAGTATACAAAGCATTGCATTTCAAGTAAAAAGTACATGCTGCACATTTTAGCTCAGTGTCACAGTAGGTGCCATTAATCCATTATCAGTTTACTAAGAATTTAAGCCCATCCCTAATATATACATTCATGTTGTATAAGGGGTGATTTAAAATTCAAAGCATGACCCATTAAAAGGAACACAATTTAAAGCCAACAAGTTTTATTTTTTAACGTGATTACTGGAGAACACTAATACTTTGGTAATAGCATTGAAAAGCTTTTCTGTGCATCTCTTCTAAAACATTTTGTCTTGCATGTGCAACTACACTTCTGTAGTTGACTTGATGCCTTTATAATTGACATAGTGTGTCGCAAAGTCAGTAGCTCTTCAGATTAGGAGAGAATAGGGTGAATGTGACATGTCTCCAAATTCATAGTTTTGCAGAACAGTGTTTAAACCAGGGCATTGTGAAGAAGAAAAGGGGTTAGAATGGTTGACAGCTTTCATTGCTATTTTTCTCTGCTTGATTGTTGCAAAGGACATGCAAATCACCATAATATTAACTAGTTAGATGGGCTTTTTGAGGCATGTAATCAGTATGGATTGTATGATTGACATCATGAAAAAATTATACTCCATGATCTCGCCAGTACTACAGGGTAGTCCAGATCTAGTTATGCAAATATGGAAAGGCTAACACATCGCACCCGCTGTTCGACTGAGATCCATCTCCCTGCCATATTGGAATGCAGGGCAGGTGCTGCCATCTATCGGCAACAAAAAGAATTTTTTGTGAATTCTCTATGTAATAAACTTAATAAGTAATAGCGTAATGAAAATTGCATAATTAGATCTAGACCACCCTATAGTTTGAACTTTAGATTTCTTAGGTGTTATAGAATCAATATGCTTCCAGTTATTTGATTGAGTTTGGATTGGTGGTTCATTTCAGGAGTCCGCATACTGGATCCCCAAGCATACTGATCTTGTTGTTGTTCAATTGAATCCAGCTTCCTTATAAATAATCCTTATAGTGTTTAGTATCAAATACAGTATCAGTCATTGAGTCTCCAGTTGCAATTCACTAGACAGTGACCATGATTTAAGTCATTGATGTCAAAGGCAGGCCAAACTGCTGCATTTTCTTTGACACTGGCATTTGAAGGCAACTGGTCCTGGTACACAGGAACTAATCTTTAGTCAGTTACAAAACTACCACTGTATAATTTTAGGTTTAAAACCTTCTGATCTCCTCTTGTACCAATATATTTATTTTGCATGCACATTTTACTAATTATTAAGAAGGAAAAAACATAGGGGTGGTGGTGGTTGATTTGTTTTCAATCCTATTTTTGTTTTGTAAAAATTGATCTATTTGTATGGAATGATTACAATGAAATCAATAAAATTAAAAAAAGAAGGAAAAAATAACATTATTATTTAATCTTAATTCAGTTAGTTGAAAAACCTTTGATTTCCCCTTGTATTTTTTTGAATACTGAAAAAACATTTATAACTTTAGAGTTGGAATAAAGGGAGGCTAAGAAAGGAGGATGTAATCAGTATCTTGTGTGCAGGCTTGCTGCTCTGAAAGATAAATACAGTCACAGTTAATCCATATCTGCCATTGATTGACCAAGATTTCCTTATTGCAGTGTTAAAATACTGGACCAGACAGCATACTTGGCATGGTCCTTAAAGCTTGTGCCGACCAGTTTGCAGGAGTCCTTACTAACTTATTTAATCTGTCACTGATGCAGACCACCATTCCATCAATCCATCCATTACCCAACCCGCTATATCCTAACTACAGGGTCATGGGCAGGAAACAAACCCCAGGCAGGGCGCGAGTCCACCGCAAGGCGCGCACACACCCACACACCAAGCACACACTAGGGACAATTTAGAATCGCCAATGGACCTAACCTGCATGTCTTTGGACTGTGGGAGGAAACCCACGCAGACACGGGGAAGACATGCAAACTCCACGCATGGAGGACCCGGGAAGCAAACCTGGGTCTCCTAACTGTGAGGCAGCAGCACTACCCACTGTGCCGCCCCTTGACATCAGCAATCATGAAATATTTTAAGAGACTTATAGCCCAGCACATTAAATCCAGCCTCTCTTTCACCTTCTGCCCTCGCCAGTTTCCTTATAAATCAAGTAGATGCAGGGAAGACATCATCAGTACAGCCCTCCATACAGTGATGAGCCATCTGGAAGACTCGGGGACCTTGTGTAAGGGTTCTATTTGTCAATTATAGCTCAGCTTTTAATTAAATCATCCATAACATACTAATCGATAAGCTGTATAACCTGAACTTTTTCCTCTCCTTCTGTGCTTGGGTAAGATGTTTCCTCACTGGCTGCCCACAAACTGTCAGCCCCCTCTATAAATCAATGAGGACCTGGTGGAGAGTGTCACTTCCTTTTAGTTCCTGGGAACTTACATTTCTGAAAACCTGTCCTGGACAGCAAACACTCTGGTGATGGTCTAAAAGTCTCAGCAACAGCTGCTTTTCCTGAGACTTCTCCAGAATGTGGAAATGAAAGAGAAGCTGCTGTTGACCTACTAACGCTCAACCATCAAGAGTGTTTTAGCATACTACTTTTCAACATATGTTGGATGTACAGCAGCAGACCGGAAAGCTCTGCAGAGGGTAATATCCATGGCAGAGAAAATCATTGGCTGCTCTCTGCCCTCCTTGGAATATATCTCCAGTACCCAATGTCTCCTCAGAGCCAGGAAAATCATTAAAGACCCTTTCCATCCTGGCCACTCACTGATCATACTATTGCCCTCTGGCATGCGGTACAAGAGCATTAAAAGTGCAACAGAAAGATTTGCAGATAGTTTTTATCCCTGAGCCATCAGAATTTAAAATTTTAAGAACTCATAGAACTGTTACACTTTTTTTTCTCCAGTATGTATGGTGATTACTTTAGTGAATAATAATTTCCTGTCCCTTATTTATTTATCAATGGTATTTAATTTATAGGATGTGTGCTTTTTATTTTATTTGTTCGTCATTGTTTGTCCTACTTAGACTGTTTACAGTTGTAGCTTTTACAATTTCATTGTACTGGTAAAATGACACTAAAGGCTTCCTTCCTCCAAAGAAATTGTTGCTTATAATTTCATTGACCTGTGCTTGCATTCTGCCCCAGCTCTCTCAGAGATGATAACATATAGTGGGAGCATTTCCCAGAGTAATTCCTTGCTGGTGGCAGAAGTGTTGTCCTTGAAACGAGGGAGCCTTTCATGAATAGTCATTGGTTTGTAGGCTTCCACATTGACTTGGGTTGTAGCTCTGTCCTGCTGCTTAAAACTGTAACACTCACTGAGCCCTCATCTCCAATAGATTTGAAACAGGTATATGAGTAACTTGAAACATGAACTGTTTTACAATGACAGCTGGATAATATTTTTTAAAATGGCCAGGTAAACATTTTTTTCTAAACCTGCTTTACTCCATCCCTAACTTTTTATTTTTTGCAACACCCTGTCAGAAGTGTTTTTAAATTTTGTCTTTCACATTATCTAATGCTTTTCCCATACAGTTCTTAAACTTCCCAGTATACCTTGAGTAGCTCTCTCGACACCTCTTATTACCTGCTCCTGAAAACAATTTTTTGTAAAGGACTTACATTCCAGTTAATCAGATTTTCCTTTCCACAACATATACCTTCACAGTTAAGTTGAGTCTGTCAACAGCCCTCAATATTTCTAAAACTACAAAGTGTATGCATTCTTTTACATTATATCCATTCATTTTCTGAATTTTCTTATTACAGTTTAGTTTTGTAACAGAACTTGAACCTGTCCAGGAAACATCAAGCAGAAAGTAAAAACCATTTTTGCAAGAGAATTTTATTTTATTTTAATGCCATTCAATTGTGGCATACATACCTACCTTATTAATAAAGAGACTATTAAGCGTTGCCAATTATGTTAGAATATTTGTCTTTGTGATGTGAGAGGAATCCAGAATGTTCAGGTAAAATCCATGCAAGGAAAGAAAGAGCTTCTAAAATGGGTTAATCAAAAGTAAAATATGTCATGAAAAAAGACTTGTGCTATAAAACCTATACTTTTGGCAGCAACAATTATTTTTACCTGTAGTTTTTATTAATTCAGTATGCTAGGCAAATTTATATCAGACCTAATTTGCTAACTTAGACTAATGCTTATTTTTTTACGGCAAATACTTGGGTCAGCTGTTTTGATAAGAGGTTATTTTTTTGTACATGGTATGTTATCATTAACAAGGGCATGGATGCCAAAAAATTCAATAGTTTATAATGAAAATCTTGTACATCAGTTCATATAGTATGACATCATCACTTTATACAAATAAAATATGTCACTACTTCCCATTAGATCTTGGCTGCTATAGACGTTTTCCATTATCCGCTGTTTCCAGCATTGAATTTATTTTTAAAAGCAGTGTGATTCTTGAAAATCACAACTTTGTAGAAATCGGGACTTCTTTCAAACACTTACCGTGAAACTGTTCTTGAATCTAACCAATTAGCTTCTTCTCAGATGCAATTAAATTAACTATTGAAGATTTCAAAATATGCTAACTTGATTTTAATAAGCTCATAGCTATCAAAATAACATTTTCAAAGACAATACTGGACTGATTGTCTCTTTAATTTGTAAAATTTTCTATTATCATCAAGTCAGTTTTTAAAGTTAACATGTTATGATGATGTGTAGATCAATAAATGTTAACAAATGGAAACAAATGTAACACATTTACCTCAATTATAGAAGTAGATCTCAAATCATTTCAATCTTTAGAGTAAATAAATTCACACATTGAGATAAAAAAATAAATTTTGATTTCCAAAACTAATTTTAAAAGATATAGACGTTTTGCCCTTTTTTTTTCAATACTGTTATTGCTTTTTGAAGAAGCAAATATGCACACTAACTAAAGAGCACAGTTAACACAAACACCTGCAAAATGTGTTTTACATCTTTATTAAGACTGCTGCCCGGGGTTTGTTTCCTGCCTTGCGCCCTGTGTTGGCTGGGATTGGCTCCAGCAGACCCCTATAACCCTGTGTTAGGATATAGTGGGTTGGATGATGGATGGATGGATTTTTATTAAGATTGGCTTACACATCAGATCACACAAAATACACACATTCTTCCCATTAGTGTGGGTTTTATCTCAACTGTTCTGTTTCTAAGTGACCACATAGTAAGGCTGTAGTTTCAATTTTTCTGTTTTGGGGCAACATTATTTTTCATTTGATTTTTTTGTAGGGTCATTTCTGATATTGTCCTTAATGCACTGAATTAACAATGTGCTAAGTTGTTGGCACCTCACAACTGCTCCTCCACTTGGAGCCAAATATATTCAGTGCAATTTATATTGACAACACCACAATATGGCCGGCTTGAGCCCATTGTGTTACACTTGATTTCTACCTTCATGAGGGAGAAAGATCCACATGTGCTTATTCTGCCACTATTCTAGTTTACATGACCCTTGTTAGTACACGTTTTGGCCAGAATATCTTCTTTAGTAAACTGTTTTCAATCTATGAATTTTGTTATTCATTTTGGCTTGTTATATGCTGTTATCCTTCCTCATGCCTTTAGAATGATTAGTTTTTTTTAAGGTAGTCCTGTGCAGCCATATTACTCCTGGCGTCAAACTGAGTCTAACTGCAAAGTTACATTTAATGCTTTTTATCTCAGGTATAAACGTTTATTTAGAGCTGTGCTTAAACTGTAAATTACTTTTGATATACCCAGCAACATAATTTAGTAGTGAGTAAATTGGTGCCAGATTTTTGGCATTCATATTTTGTAATTTATCTTTCATGGAGAAAATGCATATTTGCATGCTGGTTGGCAAATACCGTCCGTCTTGTGAAAGTTATGTCTTTGTGAAAAAATATAACAAATAATCATAGCTGTGGCTTTAAAGGAAGAGCAGAAGTGATGTAATTACTATGTTGTGTATGTTGGGCAAAATTTTACTAACCGCAAAGGTGTAAAACTACATACTTTTGGTAAAGTATTCTTACTGCCATTGTTTAAACAATTAAAAAAACAAGTTTTTTAACGCATAACCGTTATAGTTTATATAAAGTACATTAAATGGTCAAGTTTTATATTGTCTTTAGGCATGTGTCATAAGTATCCATGAAGCCAGCACATTTATTAAAACAGTTGGATGTTATGTGTTGAGTGCAGATATATGTGTATTTTTAATTGCATTATAAAAAACATACAACTCATATGAAAATTTTCATCCTCTTTTTAATTGTTTATTTTTTTGTTTGGTTCATTTAAGCCCACAGGAATTGGCTCAGGAGATCAAGGCCTTCATCACTGGGGTGGATCCTTTACATGGAAACAAGCTGACAGTTAAGGACCATGCAAAGTGTGCTATACTACTCCTGCGCAGTGTGCCAGCTTGTCGAGGTGCAGTGCTGGAGCACCTCCGCAGTGTGTTTGATGAATATGTTGGGGGTTATGTTGTAGAACTAGACTGTGAACAGGCAAATGGAGGTGGTAGTATTGGAATACCAGCATTGGATGATGTTATCCAAGAGATCCACAATGTACTTTCTGAATTTGTTCGTATTAATCCCAAGGCCTGGGCCCCTTTACTGTCTGCCTGGTCAATTGATCTGATGGGTCAACTAAGCAGCAAATATGCAGGAAGGCATGGTGTTCCCCATGCAGCCAGTCTTAATGAACTTCTACAGCTCTGGATGTCCTGTATGGCCACTAGGACTTTGATGGAGATTTACATCCAGTGCCTCTCATCTATGATCAGCACTTGCCCTGATGCGTGTGTAGATGCCTTGCTTAACACTTCAGTCCAACATTCTCCACACTTCGACTGGGTAGTGGCTCACATTGGCTCGTCTTTTCCAAATACTATAATTAGCCGTGTTTTGTCTTGTGGACTAAAGGACTTTTGTGCTCATGGTGCTACCCCTGTAGACATGCTTTTTCCTACAGCAGCTGATAAGCGTATACCTAAGATTGCCTCTGTAGTTGGAATTCTGGGACACTTGGCATCACGGCATGCGGACAGCATTAAGCAAGAGCTCCTGAAAATGTTTCATGAAAGCTTAGGACCTTCACGGGAACCACATCAAAAAGCTACTGTCCCTTTTTTACTTCAGTTAGCAGTAATGTCTCCAGCTCTTCTAGGCACCATTACAGTGGAACTTATAGATTCTCTCAAACCTCCTGTTCTTAACCAGCTCCAGCAGCTGTTTTCAACAATGTCACGAGAAGATCTAGAGAACATGGTCAGCCTTATTGTTCATTTAATTTGCCAAACATCAGTAGGAGCTTATCGAATCCTTCAGTTCCTTGTCAACACTGCTATGCCTGCTTCAGTTATTACAACACCTGGTCTTTCAGTTCATGACAGTGTTAGAGAAGCCTGTGATCGAATTATTCAGCTTCTTCTGCTGAATTTACAAAAACTGGTCTATAACTTGGGTGACCCATCTCCAGCAGTCATTCCTTTTTTGGATGAGTTGAAAGGGCAGGTGAGGGAGCTTTGCATGGAGACTTTGCGACTGGAGAGAAAGCGCTATCTTTGGCAGCATCAGCTTTTAGGGCTGTTATCAGTGTATAGCAGCCCTAGCTGTGCAACAGATGCTTTGTGCTACATGCTTACTTTGGCAAAATCACAGGAAGAACTTAGCTTGGCTGCCCAGCTACATGCAGTCCTGTCATCTTCAATGACTAAACTCATTCCTGACACTGTTAAAAAATGTATAGCCCAGATCCATGCCCAAAGCTTATCTGACCAACATTTAGTCCAGCTGCTCAGTAATCTAGCTCTGCTGGTGCAGTGGGACAAACAAGAACAGATTAAAGAGGACCCTGCTTCGGTTAGTGTGCAAGTGTCTCGTGTTGTCTCTTGTCACTTGCATGAATTTAGCCCCTTACTACTTTATGATAATCCTTTAGTATCTGAAGCAGCAGCATCTCTGCTTTCTGTTGCTTGCCTTCCAAAGGCAATCTGTCCAGCACATCTATTAAATATTATCAGGGCTGCTGTTGGGCATTTTTTTCTGTCACTTCATGGTAAAATCAAAGAAAATGATAATCTAGAAAGCAGTAAAAGCATCAGAGCCATTGGCTATTCAATTACGCTTTTGTCCCGTCTCAGTTCTATGTCATCCCTGACCCTTAAGGCTGTCCTTCAGCAACTAGTAGAGGGTGCTCTTCACAGGAGAAATGTGGAAATGTTTGGAGGAAAGGATGACAGCTTGACTTATGGGTATGGGGATGAAACCTCATTGGAAGACATGAAAACCTCTTTGCTTGATATTAACTGTACATTTGGGACTGCCGTCAATTTTTCAGGGAGTGTGTGGTCTGTATTTCATGCGGGGGTTATTGGTAGAGGGCTCAAGCCTGCTCAGGTTACCTCTAACTATGAACAATCAGTGGTTCTCTATAATATTAATTACTTTATGAATGTTGTTACACAGTGTTGTACTGGAGGAAAATATGCTAGTTTGGAAGAGAGTCAGCCAAGCATAGTGCCTATCAACCCTGAAGCAGCCAAAATGGTAGCAGTGGTCCTGGTTGAAAATGTCTGCCCAGATATGTCCAACAGTGAGCTTCCTTGGCCTCCAGAGGAACACACTAAAACCACAGTAGAACGTGATATCTTGATTCGCAAACATTTTGAAGATAACCCTCTGCTTTTTCAGCTTTTATCTTTAGTGGCTACAGGGCGACCAGCCCTTTGCTATTGTTCTGTTGTTTTACGTGGTCTCCTGGCCACACTTTTAGCCCACTGGGAGAGCTCTAGAGAAACTCTGGCTTCTAGTTCACCCTGGCAGCTTCATGCTTCATGTGCACTTATTGCTTGTATGGGGGAGGGACAACTTCTGCCACCAGTACTTAGCAATATTCATGAAATCTTTCATTATCTTACCCCCTTTGAAGTACATCTTCTACTTCTGAGTGTCTGGGAGTACATGAAAGACAATAGTCCTCTTCCTCAAAAATTTACCTTCAGTGCAGAAAAAGGAATTTTTTACAGAGACTTCTCACGGGATGGAGACATTTCTAAATATCTGAGTGTACTGTACAGCATCTTGCATAGAAATATTGATCGTCTTGGACATTTATGTGGCCGTTTCCAGTTGTGAAAGACTTTATTATTATAAAAGTGAGATGTTACTAGAAACACTTATTGTTTTTGATCATCAATGTTCTACACAGTCTGTTTTTCAAAATCTGTCATTTACTTATCAGAACTACACATTAATTTATTACAAGGGAAAATGAATTCTACTTTTTATCTAAGCACGGGATTTTTACAAAAATATTTTGTCCTCTGCATTTGCTGCCACATTTTCTCTAATATCCCTTCAAAACAGAATTTTAAGTTAATCTTACTGCTGTGTATTAAAATAGTACTATCACTTGTCCAGGAGAAGAAAACTAATTCCATTCAATTTGTCTAAAAAAATATGAGGGGTATCAGTGTATAGTTAAAATAACTGACTGCAATAATGGCTGAACAGACTCTCTTGCTGTTTGCTGCACCTGGAGATCTTTTGACTATGAAAGTCAGAAAGTAAGCAATTTTTACTTTTTTACAGTATGTGTGACAAACTAGAAGATGAATTTGGTTGTATTATTAAGCCATATAAAACTTTTTGTAAAGCATTAAAAGTAGTAACAGACAAAAAAAACTGCTTTTCCATTTGTTGGTACAAAAACATAATCTCTTTTTATCAAGACATTTTTTCTTGATAAGTTCCCTACTGTTTATAATTTTCATGTAGACTGTGTACCCTTTTGACATTTTGCTGCAATATCTGATATATTTCATTGTCATATAGAATATATTTTCACTTTTTATATACAGGGCTGTAATTAAAAATTAAAACACAATGTGCCCCATTTATCATTTTAATTCAAGGAAACTTCCATCTCCTATATAATAATTGGTTTGTGAAAACAAGTGGCAAATAACTTAATACATTTCAAACTGCTTATTCTAGTAAATTTTTGACCATTTAGAGACCTTTATATTTTAGTGTATTTGAACAACTGAACAGCACATGTTGTAAACATTTACATAGATCACTTGTTTATACCCTACATAATTAATCCAGTCATAGCTGTTTCAGTAGGTTTTAGGATTATGAATGATACAGTATGTAGTGCATTTTTGGGACTGATTTCATATACAGCATAGCTTTAAGTTGGTTTTAAAGCACACAGTGAAGCAAAGTATTAAGAATTGATACAAATTATCTAACTTTTTGTTATGGGCTGCATCAGACATAGACTACATCATTACATATTGTAGTGGCAATAACAAAAAACGACTTTCTTTTTCTCCTCTTTCTTATTCACAGGACACTTGTTTTCTGCAGGTATGCTGGCATGTTTATCTGTGTAAGTGAAAGATTGTCTTGTGTGTGTATGTGTGTTTTTGCTTCCTGAGTAATCTGTATGAATGGCAGACAGAAGCAGAAAACATTATCGTAAAAATTCTTCATATATTCCAATGTATATAAAGCATTTTTACAGTTGACTTAACATAAAATCCCTCTAAACTTGATTATTTATCTAATTATTCCTTCAGATAAATAATGAATTAATGACTTAAACACAACAGAGGATCTCAATATGAAAAGCCAGTCATAGTGTTGTACAAATAACTGATTATGTGTGAAAATGAAGTGCCATTCAGTGGTTCAGATATGGATGTCTCACATTTGTACTTTTACATTAACATTAGTTAAGGTTCTGATTTAATTTACATTTTTGTAAAGGCTGGAACTGTAATTAAAGTTTCTGGTATCATTTTTAATAAATTGTTTATGTATTTGTTAATACAATCAGTAAATACCCAAGATCTTGCTTAGTAAAAAGTTTCACAAAAATAGAGCAAAATGAGTTTGAGACAATTAGCAAAAGTTTTATTAGGAAAGAATATATACAGTAAACCTCACCATGATGAGCAGTTACTGAAAATGAGTAAATTAAATGAAAGAAATGAAAAATACACATTTTTGTTCTATCATTGTATTATCAACTTTTTTGGTTCTTCACTAATCATTTTGCTTACCACTTTTCTTTAATAGTTTAACTTTTTTATTTCATTATTCAATTTGATATATATTGTACTACGTTTTGTGCACAACTAAAAATAAGATCTTGGTTAGGCACAGCAATGGCTCGATTTGTAATGTGAGTTTAACATTTTAAGTAATCTGAAGCATTAAACAACTTCCTTTAAAAAAAATAATTGACTGCTTTTACACTTTTGTTAGAATTGAATATGACATCATATAATTTGTTTTAGCATGGTGATTGCTAAAGGAGAAGAAAAGGTAATCTTTTTTGAAGAGGAAACTAGAATACAGTATATGAAGTGTTAAAATGGAGTACACAGAAAAAATCCTTAAATAAGTCATCAGCTACCTGCATTGTCAAATTATTGCATCCATAAACAGCACACTAAATTAAAAAAAGATCACTGCTTTTATTCTAAAATTGTACACATGATCTTTTTAAATTTTGCAGTTAACATTTAGATGCACAGAAGCTGTCATTGTCACTGCATTAGTTAATAAATATAGCCGATGTGAATTATTTTGATGAAAGCTATTTTATAACTAAGGTACAAATTGAATTAAACATCAGCAGGCTGTTGCTAAACTTAGACATGTTTGGCTTTACTACAGACTATTGCATGTCAAAATAATTTCACAAATCTGCTTGCTAAGGTTTGATTTGTGGCTGTCCTACTTGCTGTAAATGTAGAGCTTGAACTTTCACTCTGTGTTTAGACTTTTTTTTTTTTTCAACACATGCAAATGATATACACAATGGCCAACTTCATGACTTTAAATTGTCCTAATATGAGAAGATATGCAAATTACATGTCAGAGCCATGTGATGGACTGTTTTCTCATTCATCTTTGGTTACTGTATTATACCAACATATTTTCTAGCAATTGAGAAATATGGTGCACAAAATGAAGGGAGGTATGAGAAGCCACACTCATCATTAGCCCTGTGTTATTATAGAAACATTATTATGCACCTCCTGTTAACTTATATAGCATTGATAACGTATTAAAACGTTAATCATTCATATCAATTTACTTCTACTGGTACAGGTAATTATGGTAAGCCAAGCTCTAAATCTTCTTAATTTGAATGACACTGATGAGAATGTATTAGAGTTGTGACAGAAGGCCTACTCCTTGATCAGCATTATTTCTGATGTTAAATGTTTGTTCAAATAAAGCTAGACATGTTCTTCAGTAGTTATATCACAGAGGTAAAAATACAAGGTTGTTGTAAACTTAATACAAGGCTTCTCCAGTGGTCTGCTATCGTTTACTTCATGCGATGGGGTGTGAAGATGGGCTTATATGACATCATTGTGCTGGAAGTCCAGCAAAATAGCAGTCAAAACAGGTAAATTATTTTTGTACAGGCCTTGTGGAAAATACAAAATAAGGAAACTAAAATTGATTTTCTTCATGTGCTTGTAAAAGTAAAAGCTTCTGAAAATGAGATAATGAACGTACTAAAAAGAATTAATTTTGTAATGCTATGCCTGGCAGAATTTGTGAAATATTGGCCATTGTTTTATAAAATATAAGTAATAATGAAGAAAGCTTTCCTTTTAATCAGGGAGTGTGCTCAGTTGAAACAATTATCACATAATTGTGTGTGCCCCTTTTAAATCATAATGATAATTGAAATCGCTTAAATGGACCTGATCAAAAGTTCACATACCCTTGAATGTTGGGGCTGATAATATACACAAATTTTGGCACACCCACATTCAAATTAAAGCTAATTAAGAGAGAGTGTCCACAACTGTACCTTCTTTGATTGTAATTAGTGTTTGTTTATCCATCCATCCATTATCCAACCCGCTATATCCTAACTACACGGTCACAGGGGTCTGCTGGAGCCAATCCCAGCCAACACAGGGTGCAAGGCAGGAAACAAACCCCTGGGCAGGGTGCCAGCCCACCGCAGGTGTTTGTTTATAAATAGTCAATTTAAGTTCATGCAGAGCTGCACTGACTTTGCTGGATAGTGAGCCATGGGGAAAGCAAAAGAACTGTCAAAAAACTTGAGAAAAGGTTGTTGAATTGTGTAAATCAAGGAAAGGATAGAACAAGATATCCAGAGATTTGAAAATGTCTGTCAGCTGTGTTCAAACTCTGATAAAAAAAAGTGGAAAGGGGTTCGTTTGTTACCAGGCCATAGTCAGGTAAACCAACCAAGATTTCATCTACAATTGCCTGGATCATTTGTCGAACTTCCAAGAAAATCCACAAGCTACTTTAACTAAAATGCAGGCTTCTATGCAAACAACTGGTGTTACTTTTTCAAGATGCACAATAAGGAGGTTCTTGAACAAAAACGAGCTGCCTTTATAGTTTAATTTGGATTTCATTAAAAGTAAAGGAAATGGGTTTTGCCTGATCAGTCATCTTTCCTTTAAAATATGGTACATAACTTACAAATTTTGCCAGGATATGTAAAATTATGAGCACAACTGTACAGTATATAGCTAAGTTAATAATGTTTTAGTAAGTAGTCAATTGCTGGTATTACCAAATCTGAAAGTCACAATACAATGCAAATGTGTGAATAAATACAGTAGCATACTGATACCATATTTGCATGAAGTAATTATTCATTTCCTAATGTTGTACATGTTTGGAATTGCCTGTTTGTAGGAGCCAAAATCTGTTTTTCAGTAAATCATCTGATCATAATTTAGAGTCTGCTGTATTATATTCCTCTCTACATTATTTATACTGTAAGTAGCTCCCTAAAACTACAGTATACTGAATATAAATTGCCCCATCTTAAATTTAATTGTGTAACGGTTTTTCAACCCAGTGTTTGACAATTTCTGTTACCTGATAATTGCTATTTTCTCAAGACATTTGTTTCAATGGCAGTGAAACTGTATGTAATTTATGTGAATGCTCCATGTCTAGGCAAGTTATAATCTAGATACCTTTTCTTGTATTAACTCTCTTTCTTTTAGTAGTTTGGTGATTTCCTGGAACAAATTTCTCAGTTTTTCTCAGTTACAGCCAACACTTTAATGTTTTTTAAGATCAACCGGATGAAATGTTGTGTTACCATACCTGTCAACTGAACAGTCAGGTGGACTGAATCTCCTCTCATTCACAAATTGCAAATAGTGTCTTGAAGAGTTTAAATACAGTGATGTTTATTGGGGAAAACCTACCATAAAAATCATATCAAATTAAGGTTTTTCTGAATTTCTGTGACTTCTGGTCACTTTCCAGAAGTACTTTGCTCATTAAATACAATCAAATAAAAAATGTATTATAAGAAAGGAAAATTCTATTAAAATGTTTGATTTTGATTGGCAAAAAAAAATACTTTGAAAGAGGATAATATATATTATACTGTATACTACATGTACTACGCATGTGTGTGTGTATGTCTGTGTATTTATATGTGTGTGTGTGTGTATGTCTGTGTGTATATGTGTATATGTGTATATATATATATATATATATATATACACATACATACATACACAGTATATTGTATATACACAGTGCATTTGGAAAGTATTCACAGCGCATCACTTTTTCCACATTTTGTTATGTTACAGCCTTATTCCAAAATGGATTAAATTACATTTTTTTCCTCAGAATTCTACACACAACACCCCATAATGACAACGTGAAAAAGTTTACTTGAGGTTTTTGCAAATTTATTAAAACTAAAAAAACTGAGAAATCACATGCACATAAGTATTCATAGCCTTTGCTCAAGTCGATGCACCTTTGGCAGCAATTACAGCTTCAAGTCTTTTTGAATATGATGCCACAAGCTTGGCACATCTATCCTTGACCAGTTTCGCCCATTCCTCTTTGCAGCACCTCTCAAGCTCCATCAGGTTGGATGGGAAGCGTCGGTGCACAGCCATTTTAAGATCTCTCCAATGATGTTCAATCAGATTCAAGTCTGGGCTCTGGCTGGGCCACTCAAGGACATTCACAGAGTTGTCCTGAAGACACTCCTTTGATATCTTGGCTGTGTGCTTAGGGTCGTTGTCCTACTGAAAGATGAACCGTCGCCCCAGTCTGAGGTCAAGAGCACTCTGGAGCAGGTTTTCATCCAGGATGTCTCTGTACATTGCTGCAGTCATCTTTCCCTTTATCCTGACTAGTCCCCCAGTTCCTGCCTGCTTCACTATAGGGATGGTATTGGCCTGGTTATGAGCGGTGCCTGGTTTCCTCCAAATGTGACGCCTGGCATTCACACCAAAGAGTTCAATGTTTGTCTTTCCAAATCCTGTCCAATCAACTGAATTTACCACAGGTGGACTCCAATTAAGCTGCATAAACATCTCAAGGATCATCGGGGAAGCAGGATGCACCTGAGCTCAATTTTGAGCTTCATGGCAAAGGCTGTGAATACTTATGCACATGTGCTTTCTCAGTTTTTTTATTTTTAATAAATTTGCAAAAATCTTAAGAGAACTTTTTTCACGTTGTCATTATGTGGTGTTGTGTGTAGAATTCTGAGAAAAAAATGAAATTTAATCCATTTTGGAATAAGGCTGTAACATAACAAAATGTGGAAAAAGTGATGCGCTATATATATATATATATATATATATATATATATATATATATATATATATATATATAATATGGTAATGTACCAGCTTGATATTTGCACAGCATCTACAAGCCAATGGTCCCAGATGTCATCAGTAGATGACTAAAAAGAGGGTCTGGGCCCAAGTACCTAGTCTTTAGCAAGATTAATGAGAAGAAAGCAGAAAGTCCCAAAGATGGTCACTGATTGGTGACGAGAAAGAAAATGAAAAGTGCAGAAAGGAGCAAAAGAACAGATTATGGGGATATTGCAGTTTTTTTGTTTTGGTGATGTCTCCAGTGGCTTAAAGAGCACTGGTGGATTGGATAGAAGCAGAAGCTGCTGGAGAAAAGGCTTGCATGCAGAATCTACAGTCCTTAATGTCAGTTCTTGCCATTTATATACAGTATATGTGTATATATAGAGCAAAAGTAGTTGCTCTGTAATTTTTACTAACATGTAAGGGTAGTGAGTTTTGGCATTAGGATTATTCTGCTACCCTACATTTCCAGGAGATGGCATTCAGACCCATGTCCTTGTGTGTGTATATAATAATAATAATTCTTTGCATTTATATAGCACTTTTATCACTACTCAAATCGCTCATCAATTGCAGGTTAAGGGCCTTGCTCAAGGGCCGAACAGAGCAGAGTCCCTTTAGGCATTTACGGTATTCGAACCAGCAACCTGTGTGTGTGTGTGTGTGTGTGTGTGTGTATGTTTTTCCTTCCTCATACAGTAGTTTCATGTTCCTCCCAATAATCTAGAGTAACCAATCAGTGCAACATGCATTCCTTTTAAAGTGTCACATATATGTATGTGTCTGCGGAGGTGGACAAGTGCCCAAAGTTGTTCAGATAGGATCCAGCCCCTCAAATCCTTAATACTGGGTTAAGCAGATCCAGGATATAGATGAATTGAATAGTAAAACTATTATTATTCTGAAGGAACAGTATGTTAAGAGTGTTTTGGAGGTGAAAAGAGTGTCAGATACAGTAATGATTATGAAGCTAGAAATTGGAGGTGTGTTTTTGAATGTTGTTAGTGCAATGAATGAGAAAGAAGATGAAGTGATGAACAGTGTACCCAAGGGACAGAAAGTGGTGATTGGAGTGGATTTCAGTGGAAATGTTGGTGAAGGGAACAGAGGAGACGAGGAGGTGACGGGTAGGTATGGTGTCAAGGAGAGGAATGAAGAAGGTCAGAGGATAGTGGATTTTGCCAAAAGGGTGGACATGGCTGTAGTGAATATGTATTTTAAGAAGAGGGAAAGTGGTGGCAGGGGAAAGTGTAGTTAAGCTGCATAGGATGGTGGATTGTAGGTAGCAGTGAAGAATAACCAGACAGTTGGGAAACTACAGCAGATGTAGTAAGGGTGACAGCACGAAAGGTGCTTGGTGTGACATCTGGACA
Source organism: Polypterus senegalus (assembly GCF_016835505.1). NCBI lineage: Eukaryota > Metazoa > Chordata > Cladistia > Polypteriformes > Polypteridae > Polypterus > Polypterus senegalus. The sequence continues at coordinate 12,513,854 of NC_053161.1, read as the reverse complement.
GAGGAAGAAGGAAAAGGAAACCTGGTGGTGGAATGGGGATGTACAGGAGAGTATACAGAGTAAGAGGATAGCAAAGAAGAAGTGGAATAGTCAAGAGAGATTCAGAAAGTAGAGAACGGTACAATGAGATAAGGCACAAGGTGAAGAGAGAGTTGGCAAAGGCTAAAGGAAAGGTGTATGATGAGTTGTATGAGAGGATGGACACTAAGGAGGGAGAAAAGGACCTGTACCGATTGGCTAGACAGCGGGACCGAGCCGGGAAAGATGTGCAGCAGGTTAGGGTCATAAAGGATAAAGATGAAAATGTACTAGCAAGCGTAGAGATGTTTAGCAAATGGAAAGAGTACATTGAGAGGCTGATGAATAAAGAGAACGAGAGAGAGAAAGTGAATCAGGAAGTGCAATGGATTAGCAAGGATGAAGTAAGGACAGCTATGAAGAGGATGTAGAATGGAAAAGCCGTTGGTCCAGATGACATACCTGTGGAAGCATGGAGGTGTTTAGGAGAGATGGAAGTGGAGTTTTTAACCAGATTTTTTAATGGGATCTTGAAAAGTGAGAGGATGCCTGTGGAGTGGAGAAGAAGTGTACTGGTACCGATATTTAAGAATAAGGGGGATGTGCAGTACTTAGTAACTACAGGGGGATAAAATTGATGAGCCACAGCATGAAGTTATGGGAAAGAGTAGTGAAAGCTAGGTTAAGAAGTGAGGTGATGATTAGTGAGCAGCAGTATGGTTTTATGCTAAGAAAGCACCACAGATGCGATGTTTGCTCTGAGGGTGTTGATGGATAAGTATAGAGAAGGCCAGAAGGAGTTGTATTGCATCTTTGTGGACCTGGAGAAAGCATATGACAGAGTGCCTCGAGAAGAGTTGTGGTATTGTATGAGGAAGTTGGGAGTGGCAGAGAAGTATGTAAGAGTTCTACAGGATACGTATGAGGGAAGTGTGGCCGTGGTGAGGTCTACGGTAGCAGTGACAGATGCATTCAAGGTGGAGGTGGGATTACATCAGGGATCGGCTCTGAGCCCTTTCTTTTTTGCAATGGTGATGGACAGGTTGAAAAACAAGATTAGACAGGAGTCCCTCTGGACTATGATGTTTGCTGATGACATTGTGATCTGTAGTGATAGTAGGGAGCAGGTTGAGGAGACCCTGGAGAGGTGGAGATGTGCTCTAGAGAGGAGAGGAATGAAGGTCAGTAGGAACAAGACCGAATACATGTGTGTAAATGAGAGGGAGGTCAGTGGAATGGTGAGGATGCAAGGAGTAGAGTTGGTGAAGGTAGATGAGTTTAAATACTTGGGGTCAACAGTACAGAGTAATAGGGATTGTGGAAGCGAGGTGAAAAAATGAGCGCAGTCAGGGTGGAATTGGTGGAGAAGGTTTCAGGACTAATTTGTGACAGACAGGTATCAGCAAGAGTGAAAGGGAATGTCTACAGGACTGTACTGAGACCAGTTATGTTATATGGGTTGGAGATGGTGGCACTGACCAGAAAGCAGGAGACCGAGCTAGAGGTAGCAGAGTTAAAGTTGCTAAGATTTGCATTGGGTGTGACAAGGATGGATAGGATTAGAAATGAGTACATTAGAGGGTCAGCTCAAGTTGTACGGTTGGGAGACAAAGTTAGAGAGGCGAGATTGTGTTGGTTTGGACATATGCAGAGTATATTGGGAGAAGGATGCTAAGGATAGAGCTGCCAGGGAAGAGAAAAAGAGGAAGGCCGAAGTGAAGGTTTATGGATGTGATGAGAGAGGACATGCAGGCGATGGGTGTAACAGAACAAGATGCAGAGGACAGAAGATATGGAAGAAGATGATCTGCTGTGGCGACCACTAACGGGACCAGCCAAAAGAAGAAGAATAGTGAAACTATAAGGGTATACCTGTCTTATCTATAAACTAAAAGGTTAAACAGTATAATTATAAGTAAATTCTTGGGTGATCAGGGGCCTCATGCATAACACCGTGCGTAGAATTCGCAGTATAACATGACATAAGCACAAAAGCTGAAATGTGCTTACGCACAGCAAACTCCAGATGCAGGAATCTGTGCGTACTCCAACTTCCACATTCTTCCTCTACATAAATCCCAGTCAGCGTGAAAAGTAATAGACGTTAAGCCATCTATATGCTTATAACGATGATTCTTCAAAAGTTTAAGGAACATTGAAATATCTTCATAGTACGTGTTTAATTATTCTATCCGTCTATCCTTCCAGTGTCGCGACAGCCTCAGCAAATATTCAGCGCGAGGCTGGAACAATATGTGAACTTGCTAGAGGTGCAGCACCGTGTCCTCACATGTTTAATTATTAACAATACAGATTATTTAAATGAAGTTAAAGTTTTATCTGTATAATATAATCAACAATGTTTTGCTGCATTTCATGTTAAAAATGATATCGTCATCATATGTAAATACGCGCTTTATAAAGTGGCGCAGGTTGTGCAATATTATAACTGTAGTGCAAGTTTAAAGTGTGGTAATTGTACTTATAAGTACAAACAGTTCTACAAGGAGCAATTGATTGAGTACGTTTATAGTTCTTGGGATGAAACTGTTTCTGAACTGTGAGGTCCGTACAGTAAAGGCTTTGAAATATTTTGCCATGGTTGAGGCGGCGTGTGCTTGATGCTGTATACCTATAATTCTCTTTCCAATCAGCTGCTGCTGTGATTCCCCACTCAGATACAGTGATATAAATACTCCGAGTAGTGCAGTGAGAGTAATATGGAAAAAGATGATCCGCTGTGGCAACTCCTAACGGGAGCAGCTGAAAGAAGAAGAAGAAAGTACAGTGAGAATAACAACGCTAAGACAGTTATGGTATTTGGAATACTATGGCTATTCCCTGGACCATTATATTGTTACAGGTTAATTACAATCAGATGCATTACACTAATAAACAATATGCAGTTAGTTTCAGTATATTTATAAAGCCGCATCAGGAATGTGGATCTAAGAAAGAAAGGGTAACCACACAGGAACAGTAGCACTGCTTTGATGCTGGGTGCCGCCAGTCTGCAAAACCGAGCGGCGTACGACAAGGTATGAGGTACTGTGGAAATGTGCGTGGCTTTACACCAAGTTTGTTTTATACGTCGCGATTTGAACATGGAAACGTTCTTATGCAACATTTCTGTGCGTACGCACCATTTATACATGAGGCCCCAGTAATCTAGAGTTCTAGATTTCAATATTGTTTTAATTAGTCCTTTTGTAGAGATTTAAGTGTTTTATTGGCACATCTGCATGTTCTTTGCGATAAGAGGAGACTCTAAATTGGAAATGAATATGCGCTAGGTCGATATAGCACTGTCCTGATTTGGCTTGTGCCTTGCATCCAGTTCTACCAAGAATCTTCCAGATATCATGAGCTAAAGTCAGATTATAGGGGTTCAGGGATTGATGGAGCTCCTGTTGCATTAATTAGCTAACAAGATAATATTACATAAAGTGCCCTGTATAATGTTTGGGACAAAGACACATTTTTACTTGATTTACCTGTCTGCTCTAAAGTTTAAAATTAAAACTCGGGACAATTCAGGAGTGGTTAAAGTGCACATTGTAGCCTTTCATTTAACAGTATTTACATATATTTCTGTCACACCATGTAAAAACAACACTTTTTGTACATGCTCCCCTGATTTCAGGGCACCATAATGTTTGGGACATGGCAATGTATGTATATTAAAGGCATATTAAATGCATGCAAATACCTTTTAAAGTCTACAAGGTGCACTTTAATCACATCTAAATTGCTTGATTTGTATTTTAAACTGTGAAGCAGAGGGGTAAATCATGGAAAAATGTGTTTTTGTTCTAAACATGAAGAGCACTGTATATACACATGCAGACATGGACAAATTTGATGTTTCCCCTCTGCAAAAAAGGAAGAACCCACAATTGTCTCTTAAATAGCTTGAAACAGACCATAGCAATTTGACACTCATAATGGTTTATTCTGAATTGAACAATGATCTGAATTTGTTTTAGAGTTTTGATTCAACAGAATATTTTAAATAATAGCCCAAATGAAAATGGCATGGACACAAATGTTGGGACTCTTAACCTAATATTTTGTTATGCAATCTTTAGAAGCAGTCACTGTAAACAAATGATTCCTGTTGCTCTCAACAAGACTTGTCAACAGGTAGTTTGGACCACTCTTCTTGAGCAAACTACTCCAGTTGAGTCAGATTTTAAGATGCCTTCTTCAAACTGCTTGTTTGAATTCTTTCCATAGATGTTTGATCGGATTCAAATTGGGGCTCACATAAGACCAATACAGAATAGTCCAATTTTTTGTTCGTAGCCATTTTTGGATGATTTTAGCATCATATTTTGGGTCATTATCCTGTTGGAAGATCCATGACCTGTGATTTAGACAGCTTTCTGGCCCAGGGCAGTATGTTTTGCTAAAGACTGACTTCTTGAAATTTAATTTTTCCCTGCACAGACTCCAGGCACCCCATGTCAGATGCAGTATTGAGGTTCCAAAACATAACCGTGTTTCATAGTAGGTATACTGTTGTTTTCTTGGAAAGCTTAATTTTTTTTTGTCCGTGGGCATAGTGTTAATTTGACTTGCCAGTCTTGTCTCATGTTGAAAGGACATTGTCCTAGAAGCTTGTGGCTTGTCGATATGCATTTTAGCAAATCCCAGTCTGGCTTTTATGCTTTTCTTTTAGCAGTGGAGTCCTCCTGAGTCTTTTTCATTAAGACCACTGTCACTCAAAAAGGAGGGATGGTGCGACCTTGGAGTTCAGCTTGTATTTCTTTGGAAGATGTTCTTGGCTTTTTGTGCATCATTCTCACTATCCTTCTCCACATCCTTTTTTTGTTTTGTTTATGTTCAATACTTCAAAAATGCTGCACGGAAAAAGAGATTCAGGGGTTTCTGTTGACACAACATTTCCATTGCCTAATCAATGTGTAGAAACAATAAAAAGGCAAATAAAATGCTTGCTTGTATTGTAAAAACTGTTGAATATAAATCGAAGGATGCTTAGACTATATACTGTGTTAGTTAGACCACACTTGGGGTATTGTGTCCAGTTCTGGTCATCACACTAACAAAAAAGACATAGCAACACTTAAAAAATGTGTACAGGGAGAACAACTAAAAACATTCCAGAACTTAAGGTTGTATGACATGTACTGTGACAGACTCGTAGAATTAAACCTGCTTAGTCTTGAGTAGAGATGACTGTGTGGGAACCTAATCCCAGATATTCAAAATGCTCAAAGGCATTGATACAGAAGGTGCAGCAGAATTCTTTCAGGTTAAGGATAAATCTTATACTTGAGTAGAGATTAAGGGAAAGTGCAACACACCACTGAGACATGTAGTGGAAGCACCTTGACAACTTTTAAGAAATATTTGGATGGCATTATTTAAAAAATGATCATAAGGTCATAGGTTTTTTTGTGCCACATCAACTGCCCCCATTGGTTCTCCCCAATCTGATATGGGGGATCAAATTTACACACTTTAATAAAACTTTGAAACAATGAGGATCGGTAATAGAGGCATGTAGAGTGTTGTTTTATGCTAGTTCAAGGGTGCTGAACACACACGATAATATTTAATATATTTCGTTCTTTGCCTTTGTAGCACTAACCCACTAAGATCCACTCCCGGAAGGTTTAAAAATGACTAATTTCCAGCATTAGCATATGGGGTATTGTTTTAAACTATGTCAAGGTCAGTGATTAAGAATGTTATTTTGACCTTTTACTAGAGATCAAGCCTCAATGGAACTCTATTAGAGGGTAAAAATGGCATGTATTTCTATTACAATCAAGAATATTTAAACTTGAAACATTAAAACTGAAGCGCACATTTAATATTTCAAATATTTATTTCAACTATTCTTGTTTATTATATACTTCTACTTCATGACGTAGATCATTACATTTCTTATGAACAGCCTTAATTAGTGCGGTTTACGCTAAATCGGACTTTGGGTTATTTTTCTATAGCTTCCTTCAAAGAGGACCGGCTCGCAATGCGGAACTTATCATAAATACAGAACAGTTTCCATAAAACTCCACGTTTGTACATATTTTTAACCTCTTGTTTTTGTTTAACCTCGTAATGTTTGTATTTCCTTGTTGTAATGCAAATATTACCCGTAATCTAATCAAATTTTGAGATTCAGCAACATATATCACATCCTGAAGTGCAGTGTTACTGTGGATTAAAATACATTTTATTATACGTGTTTGGCGCGGTATTTTTAACGAATGTAGACTGGCTGTAATTTAAATAATTATTTGATTCTGTATGTTGGTTGTCGAAAGAACATTATCGAAAACACTTAATTAAAGAATAATTTATCCATATTTTCAGAGGTATGAGCAGCCTCGTGGCGCAACTAGTCCTTTATATTGGGGTGGATACAGAATCAATTCAACCAATCACTTGAGGCTGACGTGTCCGGACGAGAAGCGAAACACAGGGAGGGGGGGCAAAGGTCAGAACTGATCCAAGATGGCGGTGGTTACGGAGAGGTAGGATGAGTGGAGAGGCTCTGTTTGTAAAATGCTAAGCAGTATCTGAGACAACTGAAAAACTAAGTTGTACTCAATGCTTGTGTTGACGGGCTTAAAGCTATTGCCACGTGTTGTTAGCGGCTTCATAGTTTACTGTCCTTTTGTCAGAACGTTCTTACTCAAAGAGGCGCGCTTATTTATGTTAGGATGTTAAACCTTTTCCGTCGTAAGAATGGTTCCTCTTCGTTGTGGCAACAATGCAAGAAGGACAGCCTGATGATCCTAAAGTGACTTTTAAATTTGTAGATAACAGTATGTTGTGCAGGGGCGGTGTCAAGGCGGTTGCATTTCTGTTGCATGCTGCAAAATAAAACTTCATTGTTGAAGCACCTGCAAACCGGAGACGGATAGATGTAGCTTATTCCGGATGCGTGGGTCTGCGTCGTAATTGTGCCCTCTTATATTTCTCCGTGCCGGTCGAGATATCAACCGACGCGACTTGTCTTTTTTGTATCCGTCGCATTTAGTGTTGCGAGTAAGACTCTTTCAAGGGGTTTTATTTTTGTTTCAAATTCGTAGTTATTCAACATCAGGGGTCATGTAATTTATTTCTTAGTACTGTAATTGTAATGACGCGACTTTCTTCTTAGTAATGGTAATTTCAAATACGCAATGGAGACTCGCCGGAAAATAGTCTACTGCAATGTGCTTTTTCTCATTATTTTAAATTTTTACATTAAATCCTATTTATGTAAGTGTGGAAACGGATAGGCGCATGCTTTATTCATCATTTTCATCGTTAAGTATGTAATTAGCTGATTTTGAAATTCACATAGGTAACGCTACAATTACAGCATGCACTAAGTGGGTTTGATTGCATACAGAGCTCAAATCTGCTTAGTCTTCTTAAGGTTTGCTGGGGAAAAAGACCTGTCTCGGCGGCACTGGACGAAAGTCCACCCGAAAGAAAACGCTTTCTTCCGGGCCAGTTTGGAATCGTCAGCTAGCGTAACTTCCACACCTCTCGTGTTCTAGGAGGAAAGCTGCGTACATTGTTTTTACAAATAAAGCCAGTTGCAAGTTATTGCATCATTAAGGGTGAACTGCAATAAACCAAACTAATAATAGTAAATGTTGGGTCTCTTGGTGCAGACTGTTTAAACATTAATTGACCGATTCCCTAAAGTGGTATAGAGGCGCAGTTTATATCGTTTTAAATTGAGTCCTGTCATTTCCATGGGTGAATTTCAGTAAGCGTTTAAATATACAGTATTGCACTGTACTTATAAGGTGAAATGCATCTTAAACGTATCATTATTTTTATCATACCTTCGTTTTATAATAAACTGGTTGCATGTTACGATATTAATTGAGTTCTATACACAGTAATGTGTTGGTGTGATAAGCTGTTTTTTTTGGCTTACAGTATTTGAAATAAGAATTTCCTGCCTGCGATGCTTTTTTTCACACCGGCAATGTATGTCTTTGGTTGGTTTTAAGTTTTCATAATGTAAGTGATTCAGTCCATTCAGGGTCAATTCCTATATTGATTCTGTCCAAACTAAAAGAATGTGGTTATAGTAATAATAGAATGTTTTCTGGTATTTAAAAGAAGTCAGTGTGGCTTGAACCCCTTACACACAGCTATTCATACTAGTAAGTGGAATTCACTGCTTTTGGATGACTTTTCCTCCAACCCATATACTATGTTACTAAACTTTAAGTCTGCCTTCTTTCTTGTTTTGGGGTGTTTTCACTTCCGTGATCTTTTTATTTGGAGCCTGCTTCAGTTTTTAATATAACCGTGTTCTAATCGGTGACTAAACCTTCTCCTTATATTCATGTTAAAAAATACCCAGCAGAAAGTGTATGCTATCCATACATTATCATGCCAGTTTAATCCAGGTGAGGATTGTTGTTGTTGATACACATCCTTACAGCATCTGCCATAATACATTAGCCAGCACTGGATGGGGTGTCAAGTAATTCACCTCTGCTTGCTAAGAGGTCATTTTGTAGTTTCCCGTTTACATGGACATCTTTCAATTTTGGGAAGGAAATCTGAAGAGCTTCCATGCTTTTCAAGTGTTTGTCAGGCTGCTGCTTCACCGTCATAAAATGTGGCAAAGTACAAAAGAACCGATTCAACCCTTTCGAACCTAAATAAGGAAGGGGCCTGCAAGATCTTTAATTTTTAAAAATATGTCCACTTGTACAATGAGAATAAGGCACTGAAGTACCTTCTTAGTTCAAAAATGTATTTTATTTATTTTTTTCCTTTATTTTGCCTTGTACAATTTCTTGTATTAGGAATTTGTTCGTTTTCACATACCCCTTCGGGTCAGAGCACAGGGTCAGCCATTGTACAGCGCCCCTGGAGCAATTGCAGGTTAAGGGCCTTGCTCAAGGGCCCAACAGAGTAGGATCTCTTTTGGCAGTGGCGGGGATTCATAACATCTTGATTAATTACAGGTTAAAGTTTCAAAGATAAAGAAAATATAAATTTGCATGCTCTTGCTTTATTAAAAGCATTGATATATGTACAATTTTTTTTACTGTTTAGATACATGAAACACAATTTTGTGTATATTTAATTAGGTTATTTTTAATGTTACACTACGGTGGAAAATATACATGGTTTAACTCAGTAAAGTTTTTGGTCTAAGCAGGGAATGATCTATTAAGAAATTGGTTGGTTTAAATATTGGCAACCATAAGTTCCCCCTAAACTGAGCCATCATTATTCAGTTTAAATTTTCATTAAAAAAAAGTAACAAAACATCTTCATTCTACCATTCTTTGAATCATTGTTTTTGCAATACTTTCTCTAACACAAGATTACATGATGCAAAAACAAAATATACACACTTGGACAAACCTCATAAACTGTAGTCTTCTTCTTTTGGCTGCCCCCCAGCAGATCATCTTTTTCCATATCTTCCTGTTCTCTGTATTGGGCCAGTTACACCCACCACCTGTATGTCCTCTCTCAACACATCCATAAACCTCCTTACACATTCCTCTTCTCCTCTTACCTGGCAGCTCCGTCCTTAACATTCTTTTCCTAATATACCCAGCATCTCTCCTCTTCATATGCCCAAACCAATGCACTCTCTGACTGTCCGAACTGAGCTGACCCTCTAATTTAGTCATTTATAATTCTGTCCATACAAGTCACACACAATGCAAACCTTAACATCTTTAACTATGTCAACTGTATGGAATGAAAAAGAGCTTTATTTTTTTTTTTTAATTTTAAAGAAAAGTGTTGTGTTCCATCAACCCGAGGTTGGTTGCACTCTCACAAAGATAACTGTTCACATATTTTGTTTACCTTTTAATGTCCTGTTGCCATGTTTTGATTTAGATGTAGCAAATTAACAATTTGACAAGCCTAAACATAAAGCATTGCAATAGCCAATTCTGTTGGAAACAAATGAAAATACGCTATACTTTCTTTATCCTGGAAATTAAGAAATTGTTCCAATCGTCAATATTGAATTTCATTTTGTAGAATTACCTCAAACTAAATTTTCTTTGCTTTTTCTGAGATTAAAGATGTTTTCTTTCATCCTTTTAGATAATAGTTAAAGATTGTACAATTTGATAGATACATGCAGGTTAGTGTAAACTTCATGCAAAATTGCTCTGTTTACAAAATACATCTAATAGCAATATATAGTATTAGATATTGTCTACCGAGCACAGTGAATTTCTTATATTTATATCGGAACAACTGCAGCATGTCACCATTCTTTTAAAGAGACAAAACGGGTCCTAGCTCAGAATCCTGAGTACTGTATGCACACTTGTGCAGGTTTTATTCTATTTAAATGGTATGAATTCAATCAACCAAGAAGAGTGCCTAATAATCCAATTAAATCTGAAGTCTGTATAACACAATCACTATGCTGAAAAAGTATAAAAAGCTGTGCTTACATCATGAAAGTATACTAATAGTAACATTTCCTGTAATAGAGGAATTTGGAATGTCCCCAATAGCACAGGTTTAAGTAGTTTGTTACCAGATTGTAATTCAACATATTTTATACAGTAAAAAAATTCCTTTGATTTAAATTTTGTTTTTCTGTGATGTTTCCTGCAAGAAAACCGAATAAAGACTAACCGGTTGCAGTTCTGCATTTTTCTCAGTATTGGGAGAACAGTGTCGGCAAAGCATTGTAATGCTTCTGTTTGTGAAGGTACAAAATTTATTTAAAATGGGACCAACTAAATTGAAATCTTTTGCAAATTTTGTATTAAATTCTTTTTATGCAGGATTTTAATGGACTTGGATACATTTTAAAAAATGTTTTTGTCGGTTCACTCGTAGTTAAACCAGAAACCAGGGCTAAATGTAATAAATTATAGGTCTTAGAACTGTTGCGAGTTGATATCCAGTTAAATACTTTTTGTAGGGCTTGGCGATAAAGCGATAATTATCATAAAATTTTCCTGAAGAGAAGTGTGACATGGTTGATAGAACTCATTACATTCATGTTTTGACAGGCAACGTGAAAAGCCAGTGATAATGAGAATAGCAGTGCGCCGAACCAATCGTGTGGCTGGAATTGATTTACAACCACATCAGACTAATTTGACGCATAGATAGTGGCAGCCCACTTGTTAATGTTTAGGCTACTTCAGCCATGCATGCCAGTATGTTAGGAGTGTGAGCGAGATAAAAGAGAAAATGTTAACGAAAATGTGAAACAAAAAATCGGTGTTACTGAAGAAAACACCCCAACAGACACAGCCTAAGGTTCAAAAGACGAGGGCATTTTTAAAAAGAAGGGTGTGAAGAATTAGGTAGTGTGGAGATATTTTGGCTATTTAAAGTCGGACAAGAAGTAGAGTAGTGTACACTGTAACTTTTGTCAAAAGGGTATTCCCACAAAGACAAGTAATACCGCTAATCTTTTGTACCAATTGAAACACTGCTTTCCTTTAGAGCATACACAATACAAAGACTTTACAGTCCCAGACCCAAGTAAGTGGTTTATAAGCCTGTTAACATGATCTTGTACATGGAGGTGGCTGAAGGTTTCCTATCTTTGGTCCAGTTTTCCATTTTTCTTTTTTGCAACGATTATGCCTCATCAGTATTTAATACAGATCTTCCAATGGGATTTAATTAATCATTTCTGAACACAAGTTTGCACTTTTTTTACAGAAAGGAACAAAAAAGAGCAGTGTAAGCAGCATTGTTAAAAAGCTTTGTAAGTAGGCAACCAATTACTATACTATATTGCAATAAAGTATGATCTATGTTAATAATTGCTATTCATTCCACAAAAATGTGGGTCGGACATGGAAAGTGGGTACTAAGTACGTCTCACATAAGTTTAAGATTAAAACGTGATGCTTTTCTAGTCAACACTGTTAGCTTAAGAAATACTCCCCACTTTCTCACGGTACTTTTTTATTATTAATACCAGCACGCAGTAACAAAGTAAAGCACGATGAACATACTGGCCTCTCATTTTCTGCTGGCAAACTCTGTTAGGAAGAGGGAATTGCTAACAGCTGACCAATGAACTTCAATGCCCTCTTTAGTGCAATTAGGTTAAATTGTGAATTACAAATCTCTTCTGATTTCCTTTGACTTTGCAATCCTTTTAAGTAAAAGAAGAAACGGAAGCTTTGGGCTGGGAAATATTCTACTTTGTAGAGCATGTGGATAAGAGTTGGTTCTAAACAGTTTATTGGCTAGTTCTTTAATATCTGATTTTAAGTCAGTCGCTGCATCTTTGAACGGTTTCAGTAAAGAGAGCACAGTTGTTTCATTTTGTTGATTTGGCCATTCATCAAATTGCTGCAACACTAAATTCAGCACTCTATCTTGTCTCCACAGACCTGTGTTAGTGACTTTTGTCACTACTCTTGTTGTCCAGTATGTTTTAAAATAATTAACTTTTTTTACACCATCCAGAAGCTGTGCAACTGTGAGTGATTATTCCATCACTGCTGGTGTAAAAGCATGAATGTTTTTACCTGTTTAATTTGTGTTTGCTTCAAACGGAGTCACATAAAAACACCTTTGACACACGATTGTAGCTTTCATTGATACAGTGGGTAGCAGGTATGAAGTAGGTTTCCTCAAAGTTTTTGGTCCAAATATCAGTTGCGACAGCACATCCATAATTAACGGTCTCTAGCAGGTCATATACAGTACCCTTTCTTAGTTTTTGGCTTTGTCAACCATGTGCCACAATACAGTCATCTCTTTAAACTTCAGACTTTCCAGTTTTGGCTGCCATGTCAACCAGGTACTGCAAGTTGAATGTACTGTAGTCCTTGCCAGACTCTGTGCCTTAAAGCCCCTATATCCTTGCAAACAAAATCCACGCATTTATCCTGTACATTGCTTTCAGCATTAGTTGTTACTTCTGACAGGTTTGGCAAAAATATCGGTTTATTTTAATCCTTTGCTATTGCACACTTGTGGCGCTTTAATCCTGAGGTGCCTGACTTGTGTCCACTGTATGTTCGCATATTTATTGCAGCAAGCGGATGGCACATGATTGCCATCACCATCGATACCAATTGAAGATGATTGCCAAATGGCAGACTTCCCTTTACTAAGTTTTGACGTCTTGTACTTTCCTTTTTAATGCTGTTTCTGATGTAAGACTGTCTTCTGGCTCTGCAGTCTTGAGGAGGCTGTACACGAGACAATGCGTTGTCACACCCACCATACTATCAGATCATGCTTCCAACCCATGGTATAGATGCATTGAAACTGCGTGATTGGGTAACGCAGTGGCCAGTGTGTTCGTACTGCAAATCATTGGTGGCTGAGGATGTATGAAGATTTTTTTTTTTTTTTGTTACATTCCATAACACATGAAGGACTAAATGTATTTATCACAGGGTTCATGTTTGGTTTTTGTTTTTTTTTTTTTGGGTTCATCGCAGCTAATACTGACGTTTTAACTCCCCCCGACCAAACCCCCAAGTAGCTAAACTGTTAATGCTATGGGGAAATTCAAATGCATGCAGCAAAAGGAACAAAAAAAAAATTACACACTTGCTGGACAGAGAGTACATCCAATCAATCGATAGATAGATAAATTAGCAGTGGGCACAAAAGAACCCCAGAGGTGGTTCTTAGCGCACTGTGGTGGAATGGGCCCATGGCTAAAAGTGCTCCCAAGAGCTTGCCTTCTGGAAGAGATTTTTCGTGATGACATCCAATTTTGGCACTATCCTCTCTTCCACAGCAGCTTACAGTGTGTTCTGGGTTTGCCCTGTGATGGCACAAGCTTGATAAATTTGTTCAGGCATTGTGCTTTTTTTTGGCTCAGGTTGCTTCCCCAGGAGACTGCAGTGTAGAACACCACACTGGCTAATTTGGACGGGTAGAAATACCAGCAGCTTGCTGCATACATTAAAAGACAGGAGTTTCAATTATCAAGTACATTGTGCTCTGGCCCTTTTTGTACAGTGCTACTGTGTTGTCGGACCAGCCCAGTTTGTTGTTTATGTGAACTCCCACTTGTAGCTGTGCATCACTTCAGCCTTCTTCCCGTGAATAACGACTGTTCTCAGGGGGGAGGCATCTTGGCATGTTGGACGTCCACCTTCTGTGCAGTTTTAACTACATTCCAGAAACATACTTGCGCCATGAAAACAGGTTAAATAAAAATACAAATTTCTGCCTTAACCAGGTTATTCCCTTCATCCTGGCTTTGTTTATGCATGTAAAAGCACTCGTAGTGATTCAATGGTTTGTCTAATGGCTCTTGTAACAGTCATTTTAAATATAGGTTTGTTTATTGTACAATGTTGATATTGTAAGCCTGTTTTCATCTTAAGTTAGACAATTGCCTATGGAAACAGCTACTTGTTGTTGGACAACTTTAAATTTAAACTGAATTGCATAAGTAGTTGGTTCTGTTCTGGGATGAGAAGTACCCAAGTGCAAAATTTCAAGTCTCTGATTTGAAAAACAAACGGGGATTGTGCCTTTCAGAGATTTTATGACAAAAATGAGTATTTGCATTTTAAAAGATTAGGAAATGATGATTTATTTTTTTTACATGCTTTTATCATTACCCAGACCAACTTTCCTCTTCCTATGTAAGCTAGCAACAGTAGCCCGGTTTCCATTTAAAAATTTTATGCAGAAAAGGTTTTAACAGTTCGAAATGTTTGTCCACATAGACGATGAAAATGGTAATTGTCGGAAATATGTTACAAATATCGGTAAAACATTTTTCCCATCTGTTTTAGTGAATGAATATGTCATGTTGGAAATGTTGTGAAAATGCTTTGGGGGGGGCATTAATGTACTGTAGATATTTTGGTGTCCTATAACAGTACCTTTATCTCCAGTAACAAATCATGAAGTCTGTCAAAGTTGTAATATCTGCATCTTTCAATAATGACAATGTCGCTTTCAAAAAATAAGATAACTACGCTTCCTCTGACTAGGAATGTCACAAGAACAGATACTTGGCTACCAAGTCAATACCGAAATTCCAAAGACAGAACAGTACTAGATTTTTTTACAGTATCAATATTTCAGAGGCAAAGTCAGTACTGCACTTATGTATGACAGCAGGTAGATGAATTACTTTAAAAGACACAATAACACATGAGAAATAAAACATTAGTTAGAGCTGTATATAAAAATGTCACACAGTCATTATACAGCACCAAATCAATATGTTGGAAAAATCCACAGAAGTCCTGTCTAGAAGTGTGTGTTTGAGGCAGGAGAATTTCATCATGCAATTGTGGGAATTATACTTGCTATAAAATTGCCACTTTTTTGTTATCATGGAGTTCAGAAAATATGACTGACCAGACATATGTTTTAGTTGTTTAACTTGGAAGTGTTACAGATTTGTAAGGGGGTGAAATGATTTCCGTGTTTGCCTCATTTTAATACAGTGTCCTACACAATCCCAGTAAAGTAAGGATTCACATGCAGTCTCTTAAGGTAATGAGCACATCTGCAAATGTCTGTCCAAGCACATATTCATTTTCTGGCCTCCATAAAAAAGTTCAGGGTTGTTTGGTACACGTTACATTTATCTACAGTTATGGCCTTAGAATGTGATTGGAAACTACACACTTGCAGTGCTAACAGATCATAGCAAGTAAAAATCAATGAAATGACCTGCTCAGTTTTGTTAATAACAAAATAAATTTAATGTTTCAATGCTTTGAAGCACAAAACACATCACCCTATTAATATAATATTTACTTTATTAACTGAAATGCATAATTGCTTAGACATTCAGTTAAGACGGGTAAGACAGCATACATCATTGCTAAATATGCAATTGCCACATTGTGCCATTTATTTGACATTTGAAAGCAGATTAATGCTCATGAGTATAATTGCCTAAAATGTGACAAATGTAATAAAAGTACATGTCATATATTTGAATAGTTATCATTAATTGCATGCAACGTCAGTGTAGTTAATTTTCTAATTCTGGATTTGTACACAGGCTAAGCATTAAAAAGTTTAATCACTCTTTTATAAGACAACTTGTGAAAACAATAATTTTTTGGGCTATTGAAGAGTTTTGAAATAATGGATTAATACAAAACTGACTAAATTGATTTTACATAACCCTTAAAGTCTGGACAAAATTAAAAAGAGGGACAGATTTATACAATTAAAGCACCAGTAATTTGTGACATTTGAAATTTGAATTAATTTGATTCATCCATTAAATATTACTTTTTATCAGGTTTATATAACCAGCTAATGATGCAAATGTTGTAAACCTAACACAAATTCGCTGTCAAACAAGATTTTAAAAACCATGTTAGAAAAACTGTTTTAAAGAGTTTGGTTAAATAAAAATTGTCCTAAATTACACTACCTGGCAAAAGTTTTAGAACACCTCAGTTTTTCTTCAAATTTAATAATTTCAATTGGAGAAAAGGACCTATAACGTTGAAGAGATAAGCAATAAACTGCCAGAGGTTTAAAGTTTAGGTTAGCAGTGTGATAAAAGTTGGAATGTAACATCAGAGTCTCAGCTTCTGGGGCTTCCTCCTGACCTGACAGCAGTGGCAACCAGCAATAGATCACCACACAGAACATATTGAATGTACGATATTCCAACTCTGCATATTTAGAATCCTTAGATTTATACTTGATATCACTTTCAGGATAAAATGCATTAATGTATTTGTTACATTTCACAGATAATTCGTTCATTTCGTTTAAATGAATGCTATTAATAATTACACACATGGCCTTGACACCTTGGCAGAGCGGTAGCGCTGCTGTCTCGCAGGGAGTCATGTTGCTGGTATTCCCTGCCTGGAGTTTACATGTTTTCCTGCAGTGTGCTCCAGTTTCCTTCCAAAGATATGCAGATTTGGTGACACTAAAGTGATGCTAGTGTACCTTGTGATGAGCTGATGCCCCATCCAGGGATTGTTTTTGTTTTGTGTCCGCTGCTACCTGGAATGGTTGCATCCCTGGATTGATGGATTTAATTATTAAACATCCTTTTCAGAGATATTTTGGTAAGGTGTCATCGGAATTTAGTGGGTTTTCCAGGCAATTCACAACACAGCGAAGAAGAACCTGTTCTCAATGTGATATCTCATACTGCCACCTGGTGGATTCTTCTTGATTTATGTAAAGTAAGCATGCAAGTATAAACAGTAAAATGCTTCCATAGCAGGAGCGTCCAATGGAGCATGCGTTGCATCACATGAAGTATAAACCTCGCCTTAATGTGTTCAGTGCTGGACTTCATGGGTTTCTTTTATTCTTTTTGTTTTATGTTTTCAGTTTTAATGTTGTACTGGGTTATGTTGTTTTATTGGGTTGTAGAGTCTGGGTCTGAATCTTGGGTTTTATGTTGTAATTTTTGTAATAAGGGCTTTTTCTTTTATAGTGCTGGATTTTGGCTTTCAGCCACATGATTGTATGGGTAATATGGAGATTTTAAGCATTAACTTCTTTTTTGGCATTACCTGTAGACTAGTTACAGGTACAGAAATAGCCACATTGTTTGAAACTTGCGTTAATTTTATTTTATTACTATTGTTTTGTTGCTTCCGTGGTTTATGTGGAGTGAGAACAAGCATCTGCTTCCTGCTTCTAAGCTCCTTCTCCAAATGCATAATGATACAAGTTAAAGTGATTGACAATCCCTGTAATTGATCACATCATCACACACTCAAGGCAAGCGTAGTGTGGTTAGTGTATTTCTTTTTCTGAACAGTTGCAGTCTTCATAACTAACAAACCTCCTCTACCCCACAGGGACAAACACTCGCAATCTGTCCGTCTCAGTAAAACTAGTTTTTATTATATATTTACCTAGTTTTTTGTCTGTATTAAATTTAAAAACATTTTTAAAATGATGTAATTTTTCTCTATAGTGCAATTTTGATATGTCATATATGTGACTTTCCTAGTGCAGTTTTTCTCTGAAATCCTTTTTTTGTTGTAAATTAAGTGCTTTGTATGCATATAAAAAATACTTTTCTAAATAAACTATTTGTGGTTTCTCTTTCCCCCTCTCTGTGTGTGACAGGTTCCAGCAGTTTTTTGTAGTATGGATAGTTCTTTCCATATCCTCGTCAGTGGCTGTTGATCGAAACAATTTCAAAACCTGCAGTCAGAGCTCATTCTGCAAGTAAGTTGCTTATCATATGTTTAATAAATAACTTACTGTGAGCTTTTTCTGTTTTTGTACAGTTTACTTAAAATTGTGTGTATGTATTGTCAGGCTGATTACCTTGATGCAAAGTTGGTTACTGTGTTTTATTCTTCAATATGTCTTGTACTCGCATTTTCAGGAAATGGTCAAATATTTCTCCCTTAGGTTTGCAGAGTTGTAGAGCATGACAGTCAGTGCATTTTTTTGAATGCTTGCAGAAAGTATATAGTACAGTACAGTTTGAAGTACAGATTTGTTGAAAAATGGCTCTCATAACTAAAAATGACATGTTTTATATGTGGTTTGCATTCAAATTGCGTATTTTCATAAGAGCCAATACACCTTTATGTGAGATTCCTTCCTTCTGTCTGCTAAATAAACAAAATATCCAATTTGTTTTGAAGTCTTATGTTAAAGCTTTTGGGTTCTGATACAGACAACTTTAAAGCATTACAAAACAATTTCAAGGGAGTTATAAGAATGCTGTATATCTAGAGTTTGATTTCAGTAGATCATGTGGTCACTATAAATGATCCCTCTTTTTGACAATTACCCCCCCCCAATTTCACTTTCAAAAACATACACAAAAGGTGCTGCCTTTATTTACTTACTTAGTTTCTGAATAGATGTCTTCCTCAGTATGTAGAATCCCCTTCTAAGCCTTTTAACTCTCTAAAGAGGCTACAACACTCAGGGTCTGGTTGACAATTGGAATTGTCCCGGAACTTAGTCATTATTTCAAACACCCCAGCCTTACTGAGTACAATTGGAGAGACCATCACAAGGCATTATATGGGAACTTGATAAATGAGGTAATTGTTAGTCTTTAATGGCCACTATATAGTATTTCAGTATACAGTACCTCTATCTCCTCTGTTATTGGGGTAATGTCTCCTTCTGATATTGAACATGTTTAAGTCTAAGTTTAGATGTTTTAAACCTTTTCCACCTGCAAAGTTAATTGGACACAATTTTTTTGTCCTTTTAATTAAACTCTGATGACAGAGCTCCATGTGTTATTTCTATCATTAACAGCTTTTGATGTTTAGGAGCAGTTATTTCTACTTCAGTTATAAATATATTTTTACATCTGTTTTTGTCTGGTCTTGCTTCCCTTATCTTGTCTAATAATGTTTCTAAAATGTATATGGGGTACAAAATGTATTTTTAATTGTGGTTATCTTCCCTCCGTAACCCACTAATTACTGAGCTCCATTCGGGGCATTGATTTCCAGCTTTTTGTGAATAACAAGAAATTTTAATATTAAATACACAATTCCATTTATGATGTGCTGAATGCTTGGGTGAATCTACCTCGCTTAGAATCCTATCTTTGAGCTTTTGCCACCCATCTTGTTTAGTAATGTTTATTTCTTTCTTCCCCACCCCTCCTTCCTGGCTTTTCATTAAATCGACCCTCATTTTACTTTAGGTTTTTTGTTTATCTTCTACAAAGTTTAAATTCAAACACCCAATTCCCGGCCCCCCCCCCAAGGTCCAGTTATGTAGTATATGGGTCACTGTGCAGAGACTGGTGAGTTTACAGTAAGGAACACAAAAGCGACACTGGGCTCAACAGTTAAAGGGCTATGAAATTATTTGTAAATAACTCGAAAGTCAAAATAAACTTGCTGAAGTTTGCTCCAGAAGGCAAGAGTGTCTTATTTTGTGAAATCTACAGCTCAGAGCATCCTCCAGATTGGTTTAATTTTGATTGGCTTAGAGGGATGGAGGAAAAATTGGTGCCTAAGTGGATTGGATAAATTTAAATTAAGTTGATTTCCCCACCACCTTGCCCTCAAAGACATTGCATTCCTACAACTCTTTTCAGTAAGTTCACTTATAAAGCATTCTGACATGCTATTTATTATAACAAGTTAGAAAATATGATTCAATAAAATATTTGTTTGCATTTTTTGAAGGCCTGCCTTTCATTAATGCAATTTAGTGTTTTTTTTTTCTTTAACATATGCTTTTTTTGTTGTGTGGATGCTTTTTTGTTGTTTTGGAGAAACCATCTCTAAGAGTGCTATACTTGCTGTTAGTGCTAGGATTTTGTTTCCCTCCGTTCATCAGTGCAAATGTATTTTCTTCCTCTGTGATCTTTTTACTAGTTTGGTGGTTTTGACTTTCCATTCCTGCACATGCTCCTTACATGGCATTTTTCCATCAGACTACAATTACAGTCAAAGCTTTGGTTATATGGGATACTAATGTCTGCTTGTTTATCTACTCGCCCTGTCTACTCTCTCATGATGTTCCTGTAGTACTTTAGGGATCAACAGATGGATTGGATCTTGGACCAAATTCTAATAGATAAAAACTCTTTGGACCAGACCCTACCACATCAACTCAAACACACCCTCGCTCTTCCCCCATTTAGTCTTGAACACACTCATCCAATTACCCACTCGTTCACATCATACTCTGCAAGTTAGTTCAAACCTGACAGTTTTTATCTATGCAAATGAAGTATGATCAAGCATATATTGCATTCAATTCAATCTGTTGTTACCATTACAAATCATAAGCTTAGCCATTTAAATTCATATTTTTGCAAGAAAAATACAGTGGCAATTGCATAACTTGTACTGATTATCTGTCACCTAGATATTCTCTGACAAAATATGAACATGATGAGCTACATCATCATCCACACACCATTTTTTGGGGTAATTCACACATAGTGAAACAGTTTAAAACATATAGTATATGTGGCACACTATTTCTATTATCCTCTCCAAAATCTACAATGTTTTGTTTTGTAGGAGGCAAAGGAATGTGAAACCTGGGAATTCCCCATACAGAGCACTGCTTAATTCATTGGAGCTTACAGAGAAAAATATCAAAGTACAGTTAATAAATGAAGTTAACAAGGTATGAATTAAGTTTGATTTGCTGTGGGTTTTTTCTTTTTTCTTCTTCTTCTGTAGATAGTATCGTGTTTGTCCCAGGGGAAAAGAGTGCTTTTTACAGAAGCTCAAAATATAACAAATATCCCCACCTTGAACAGGCACACAAGATTAACAAAAAAGAAATACATTTCTGACATGACTAACGATAACTGCAAACACAGTGAGGCATCATAAAGTTGTAAACCTTATGTATAAAGGCCCAGTTGCATTTCTTGACTCAGTTCCGTTTGAATAATTCACGGGGTGAGTGTGTCATAGAAAGGTTGTAAATCATTGTCCATCATGGTCAATTAATTTTGTCTTCATTCTGTCCTCTCCAGTGAGTTCAGAGTGTGTCCATAACTAAGCCTTTTTTCTTAATAAGCTTCTTTATTTTGGTGGGCCTCTCTTGACGTGATATTACTGGCCCAGCATAGTGTAGAATAGAAAATTGCACTGACTATCAGAGTTATAGAGTATGTAAACAATGTCAGTACCTATTATAAATGAATGCATCTCCTAAGAAAAGAGTGCCTGCTGTGCCCTTATGTGGTTTTGCCACTAAACCAATCAAGTATGTCACTGAAGTGGATCTTTAAATATCTATAGCAAGTCACCAACTGCAATTCCTTAATAACGACTGGGCCTGTAGGCTATTTGGTGTGGTAAAAGTCGATAATCAGTTCCTTGGTTTTACTAATGATGCGTTATAGATAATCCTCTTTGCGCCAAGAGACATAACTATCCACCTGATACCATAGTCTGTGTCATCTGTCATCCCTTTTGTTAATACCACCCATTAGGGAAGAGTCACAGGAGAATTTCTGCAAGTAAAATAACCCATTGTTAAATTTATAACCCAAGGTGTACAAGATGAACAAAAAATGAGACCAGACTTGTCTATGTGGTGTTTGAGAGAAATAGTGTCCTTGAGCAAACTGTTCAAGGTGTGCCCGATAGTCAGTAATCCAGGACACCACAGACTCATCCACCTGCATATCTTTGAATTTACATCTTAACAAGCTTAACTTTTAACAGGGATAGCTGGATTGAATTGAAGAAATTTGAAGAACTGAAAAAATTAAACATTATTCCAACAGTGCTGCAAGCCTGGTCCAAATGGGAATAAGCATGGTGGAGGGAAAAAAAAGCTGTGATTTCATCTTTTACTCCTATCTTTGTCCATTAGGCAGACTACAGGGGGTCCAAGTGGTCTTTAACAAGGGAACTTGTTTGGTACAAAACCAGTTTCTCGAATGTCTTCATGATGTGGGAAATAACAGCCCACTGGTCTGTAGTCAATAGGAGAAGAGGAGCATGCCTCCTTTGGAACAGGTACAGGATATTTCCACAGCAGCAATACCTTCTGTAGCCTTAGTGACAGACTGCAAACAGATTAGAGGATACAACAAAGTTGGTCAGAAACCCCTCTTTAAATTTTTTTTATTGTCTCCTATGTTTTCAGGTATTGCAGTTGTAAGGTATTCTTCTCTTTGCCCTCAAACTCCCCATCTTCAAGTTTGCAGCTTGTCCAACAGGCAGTTGAGACAAACCAGTACTTGGATTTGTGATGACTATATCAGATCATTTCTAAGTTTAAAATCCATTTACATGATTAATAGTAGCTGCTTTTAGTGACAAACTAGATGCCAAATCATATCTAATCCTAAAATTAATCAAAGGCTAGTAACAATAAAATAAGGTCCTTATCACAAAGAAAACTGTGAACACAGTGTCTACTGTATATTAGGCTACTGTCTGCACAGCACCTGAATGCTGTGTAGTAAGCAGTGTTTTTTATGATAAATATATGTAAATATAATGCAAATGAAGAAAAATAAATTGCTCTTGTCACCACTTATTTCAACCTTTGTTAAAATCATTTTTCTCCTGTATTTTTATTTTCTTCATTAGTTATTTTCTGTGGCTTTTGTTTATTTGACTTTGTATTCTGATTCATAGGATTGCGCTGTGCTGTCATAATTCCTTACTATAGCTTTTTTCTTTAGCATTTGGAAGTCTGGCTGTTCAGATTGATGTATCCATGAAAATAAGTACATTAGGTCTTTATTTTCTTCCCATAATTCCTCTATTTTTTGTTTACTTGTTTACATCAGAGAGCCTAAATTAGTTCAAATCTGAAACAGTTTGTTGGTTTAATTAATCAGGAATTCACATTGCCCTGTTTCAGCTGCTTATACTGTAGTTAACCTATGATACTATTATACTATATTTGTACGGAATAACTTCCTTTAAATTCTCCAGATGAAACTAGGGTGCTGACACAATACCAAAAAACGAAACTATGATACTGAAAGTATTGCAGTTTAGTACCCAATACAGTATATAATTAAACTCAAAGAATTTACTGTATTTAAACAACTTGCAATTACAGTGTATCTGGAAAGTATTCGCAGCGCATCACTTTTTCCACATTTTGTTACGTTACAGCCTTATTCCAAAATGGATTAAAATCATTTTTTTCCTCGGAATTCTGCACACAACACCCCATAATGACAACGTGAAAAAAGTTTACTTAAGGTTTTTGCAAATTTATTAAAAACTAGCAAAATACCAGCGCATGGCAAGTACTGCATTAAAATTTTTATTAAGAAGAAAATTAAACCTTTTTAAACTGAGGGACAATATGCCAATAATTATTTGTTAAGATCTCTTTGTATACCATGTTGTCAGTTCGGCCCTCCGGTTGTAACATGACCAAGCTGTGCGCTGAGCTTACTCTTGAGCATGTAACTTACAGTTGACCATGTGAACAGTAATCTTGTCTCAAATCTCACAGCTTGGATTGCTGCTGTCATAATCGGTTTGAGTTTCATAGTTTGTTTCAATTACGACAGTATTTGCAGGATCTGTTGTGTTGAAGTGACATTTGGCATTTGTCAAGCCTTGTAAGCACACAACCGGTTTCATCGATAAAATCACATCCAGCTTTTGAGACTTTAAACATTCATAAACATCAAAGTGTCTACTACTGAAATCGTCACCTGTCAATCTAAGATGTTTAAGAGGCATTGGCGGATGTCGAAAGGTGTAAAATATTTGGCCATTTCGGTACACTTGAAAGCGACAACAACAATTCAGCGGCAGCCATCAACTCGCATGCAGAACCATAGGTGAAGGGCTTAAGCATTTCACTCTTATAGTGCTCATGTGTAGTATAATTATCTCTTGTACCGTCATCAGTCCACACCTTAACCCTGTCCCAGTCATTCAATACATAAGATAGAATGTTCCGCCGGATATCAAGAGTGAGCCTGATATGGCCGTGCAATATGTAACAAAGAGAATGGAAAAGGTAGGTGCTATCTCCGGGCATGGAAACCAGTCGGTAAGTGACAGTTTTTTGATCGATAGTGATCATCTCGATAGACATGGTAATGGGGGTTGGAATGATAAAGGAAATGGGTACCTGAGCAATGTAAAGTAAGTGTAAAATACCTACACAATAACTATAATTGTAATAAATAAACAAAACAGAGGAGAAGCCGTGGATTAAACAAAAAGGCCGTAGTTATCAGTAGGCAGACGTGAATCCCGTGGAGAAGCAAGGAAGGGAATGTAGAGACTGGAGCGACGGACGGTCTTATATAGGCAGGCAGCCAACAACGTGGGAGGCGTTGGGATGGGGGACCCAACACCACCTCACACGGTGACCGAGGTGCAGGCTATGGACGTATATATGTACGTAAGGAGGATTCAGTTCGCATTGGGAACCCGTGTACCAGATTTCTTGAAGATGGGCCCATAAGTAACAAAGACTGTTGAAAAGTTCAATATGGTGGCCGACAGTGGCATCATACCACCGAAACAAGTACGTACATTGGTTTTGGTTAGTGCAGGGAAGCCGCCTACCAAATTTCGAGAAGACGGGGCCATAAATAAGAAAGTTAAACATGGCGGACTTTGTTGACCGTTATGACCATTACATGTAGAATTTCGAAATGAAACCTGCTTAACTTTTGTAAGTAAGCTGTAAGGAATGACCCTGCCAAATTTCAGCCTTCTACCTACACGGGAAGTTTGAAAATTGGTGATGTTGGAAAGTTCAATATGGCGGCCGACAGTGGCGTCATACCATCGAAATAAGTAAGTACATCGGTTTCGGTTTGTGCAGGGAAGCCGCCTACCAAATTTCGTGAAGATGGAGCCATAAATAAAGTTCAACCATTACGTGTAGAATTTCGAAATGAAACCTGCTTAACTTTTGTAAGTAAGCTGTAAGGAATAAGCCTGCCAAATTTCAGCTTTCTACCTACATGGGAAGTTGGAGATTTAGTAGTCAGTCAGTCAGGGCTTTGCCTATTATTATTATTATTATAGATAAAAAAACTGAGAAATCACATGTACATAAGTATTCACAGCCTTTGCTCAATACTTTGTTGATGCACCTTTGGCAGCAATTACAGCCTCAAGTCTTTTTGAATATGATGCCACAACCTCTTGGCACCTATCCTTGGCCAGTTTCACCCATTCCTCTTTACAGGACCTCTTAAGCTCCATCAGGTTGGATGGGAAGCTTCGGTGCACAGCCATTTTAAGATCTCTCCAGAGATGTTCAGTCGGATTCAAGTCTGGGCTCTGGCTGGGCCACTCAAGGACATTCACAGAGTTGTCCTGAAGCCGCTCCTTTGATATCTTGGCTGTGTGCTTGGTCGTTGTCCTACTGAAAGATGAACCGTCGTCCCAGTCTGAGGTCAAGAGCACTCTGGAGCAGGTTTTCATCCAGGATGTGTCTGTACATTGCTGCAGTCATCTTTCCCTTTATCCTGATTAGTCTCCCAGTTCCTGCTGCTGAAAAACATCCCCACAGCATGATGCTGCCACCACCATGCTTCACTGTAGGGATGGTATTGGCCTGGTGATGAGCGGTGCCTAGTTTCCTCCAAACGTGATGCCTGGCATTCACACCAAAGAGTTCAATCTTTGTCTCATCAGACCAGAGAATTTTGTTTCTCATGGTCTGAGAGTCCTTCAGGTACCTTTTTGGCAAACTCCAGTCGGGCTGCCATGTGCCTTTTACTAAGATGTGACTTCCGTCTGGCCACTCTACCACACAGGCCTGATTGGTGGACTGCTGCAGAGATGGTTGTCCTTCTGGAAGGTTCTCCCCTCTCCACAGAGGACCTCTGGAGCTCTGACATAGTGACCATCGGGTTCTTGGTCACCTCCCTGACTAAGGCCCTTTTCCCCAAATCGCTCAGTTTAGATGGCTGGCCAGCTCTAGGAAGAGTCCTGGTGGTTTTGAACTTCTTCCACTTACGGATGATGGAGGCCACTGTGCTCATTGGGACCTTCAAAGCAGCAGAAATTTTTCTGTAACCTTCCCCAGATTTGTGCCTTGAGACAATCCTGTCTCAGAGGTTCACAGACAATTCCTTTGACTTCATGCTTGGTTTGTGCTCTGACATGAACTGTCAACTGTGGGACCTTTATATAGACAGGTGTGTGCCTTTCCAAATCATGTCCAATCAACTGAATTTACACAGGTGGACTCCAATTAAGCTGCAGAAATATTTCAAGGATGATCAGAGGAAACAGGATGCACCTGAGCTCAGTTTTGAGTTTCATGGCAAAGGCTGTGAATACATATGTACATGTGCTTTCTCAATTTTTTTATTTTTAATAAATTTGCAAAAATCTCAAGTAAACCTTTTTCATGTTGTCATTATGGGGTGTTGTGTGTAGAATTCTGAGGAAAAAATGAATTTAATCCATTTTAAATAAGGCTGTAACATAACAAAATGTGGAAAAAGTGATGCGATGTGTATACTTTCTTGATGCACTATATGTGTGCATTAAAATTGTAACATTCATGAAAACAAATAAGATGTTTTTGTCATTAAATGCAAATACTACAAGTAGTGAAATCTTGTAAAGGGTTAACGTTCTGAACATAATAATCACATTGTTTAAATCTTTTGTTTTCATCAATGTAAAAAAAAAATGTTACTGCGGTGTAGGGCTGGGTATTAGCACTGAAGTCCCGGTTCCGATTCATAATGCCTCATTTCAATATAGATTTTATCTTGACTGAACGGTTAACTTCAGTGTTTGGAAGATGTGGAACAAAATAACTTTTCTACAATGCTACACCCATCCAAAATTCACCATAATTTAACAAAAATATGAATCTCCACATTAGAGTAGACACATTATAGGCGAGTCTCCATGACATCTACATTATAAAATGTTAATATTGCAAATAGTTTTTATAATCAAATTTATGCTTAACACTAGAATTACCAAAGCCTACGAAAAAACTCAAACCTGGCCCACCTTAAATCTGTTCGCACCTTTCTGTCAGTGTCTTGTTTTGTAAATGTGTCGATAAGCACAACCAGCCTACTATCCCATCCTCCCACCGCTGCAGAAACTGCAAAAAGCTCTCCCAGCTCCAGCCTTGTTTATCTGGGAGTGAGGTACCGGGAGCTGTATAGTGTAAAATATATATTGTTATTTGGAGCACATGCATTTCATGTGTTCCATGTCTACAAATATATATGTAAGTGTAGCATGACAAATGTTGAACACATACCTAATAGACAAACTTTTCTTTCATGTTTTAGTACTAACGACAAAAGTTTGACATTAAGTGTATAATGTGTGAAGTTCAAATATCAAATAAGCACTTTCACAAAAGGTACAAGTATAACAAAACAAGTGCACTTTTATTCAAGACTGTAACCAAAGAAAAAGGAATCGGGTTATGTACTTCATTGTCACAACTACTTTGGTAGTACAGCAGTAAGAACTGCTGACTCATAATCAACAGGTTGCGGTTTCGAGCCTTGCCACGTCACAAAATAAACATTTTGAGTAGTGAAATGCTCTTATTGTTACTATAGTACTTGGAAAGGTTAGCGTTTTTTATTCAGTTTTATGCATGTGTTCCAAATAACGATATATTTACACTATACAGCTCCCGGTATCTCACTCCCAGATTAACAAGGCTTGAGCTGGGAGAGCTTTTTGTCGTTTCTGCAGCAGTGGGAGGATGGGATAGAAGGCTGTTTGTGCTTATCGACACATTTACAAAACAAAAGATGCTGATGGAGAGGTGCGAATGGATTTAAGGTGGGCCAGGTTTACAAGTTTTTTTTTCGTAGACTTTGGTAATTCTAGTGTTAAGTAAATGATTTTCAGTAATGTGTGCTTGATGAATCTCCTTGTAGACACCCTTCAACTAAACTGTTAGCCGGTTGTTTTCCCCTATTGGACATTAAAAATCTTGTATCTTTAAATTTTGAATAATTCAGCAGGAAAACAGATTCCTGTCTTTCTATAATTCTATAATAGTTACATATATACTTCAATTAGTCTCTATTCTGTTCTGACAATCCTCAGACAAAACAAAGCATTTTTTGCTGCTATTATGGAGCCACTTCATTTTTCTATCACCGGCTACTCCGGCAAATTCCACCAAACTTTTTCCACTGTAGCAGTATGCTTAAAGAGAAGCAACATTTATTGGACCCGGAGAAACACAAACTTGTGATTGATGTGGTCACGCAATGGAACAGCGAATTGGAAATGTTAGGTTTTTTGGAACAACAGTGAGTCATCTCAGCTGCTCGGCATATAAGGCTGCGATGTTGCTCCCAGTGTGTGACTGGCATGCCATGTGTTTATCTGCAACACATCCTCTACAAGGGCGGAGTTGTTTTTAATGTGTGATTGTCATGTAGGAATCTGCTGCCCTGGATGTTCAGCTGTCACAATTTAGGGCTGCTGTATCCATTGGCCTGAGAGATGTTACAATTCTTTGCTTAAGATCAAGCCTCGGTACGATTCCATCACTCAGTTGCTTTCTGATTCTTATAGCATACCACAGTTCAAAAACCTGTATCATTTGTTGAAAGCTCTCATATGGCTTTGCTTTTATCCAGTTGTTCTTTACTGACGCACTGTTTGAATCTGTAATAAGCCCACACATCTGATTGAAGTGTCTAAGGCGCTGATTTCATTTAAAGAGGACACACCATTTTATGAAAGATAGTGAAGTGCTTTGTTTGTAGAAAGATGATTAATTTTTGGTGCACTCTTGCATGTAGACTTTGAAAATGAAATTGTAAAAGAGAGACTGCATTATTTTATAAATTAAATTTTCATTTCCTTTTTTGAAGAAAATGCCTCCCATATAAACATTCAAGTAAAAAGAACATTAATGTTGCCTTTTGTGGACAATTTTTTCAGAAAAGTAACACACTGAACACTAACATACTAAAGGGTTTTGCATAAATGCAAACAGTACTCATTGCATTTTTGTGTACATAAACTATGGTGTCTGTCTTCCAAATTTTTTGCAAGAAAGACTAGCATCTCGACATGTTCTTTTTGTGAAGCGTGCTGTTGTTGGGCTGCAAATGAGCCTTGTACTAAATACACGCTCTGTACAACTGGAAGCATATGAGCACACAGGAGTAGCGCCACTGTTTATGTAGCTCAGCACTGAAAGTTATAGCACCTTACATTATATAATAAATGTGGTGAAATACAATTTTTAAATCACGTTTAAAAAAAAAAAATCCAACAGAGTAACGCACGACAGCTGCAGACTTTGTAGCAAGCGTTTAAAAATTGAGTGAGCAGTGGACTGTTCCTTAATGAAGAGTAAAAAAAAAAAAAAAAGTGATTTGGAAGTAAAATATTTGCAGACCCATCTTAATGCGTTTAACTGGCTTCAAAAAATGTTTTAACGTATAGGTGGGGGAAAGTTGCACTAGGCAACCACTTATTCTTTTTTGCTGCATTCTCATTGTAAATCTTTTAACATAAGCAATCTTTGGCAGGTTCCTTTATTACTTGAAATATATGGACTTGAAGGAAATATGACCAGAATAAAAATTAATGAGCTGAACCCTTTAAAGCCACGATATGAGGTTCCAGATGTTCTCATTCAAGATCCCCCTACACTTCCGTGAGTATGAACACATAAAAAATATGTATGACTGATTACAAAAATTCTTTTAGTGACAAATGTTCTAGATTTGACAGTATCTTGCTTGATTGATTGTCATGACACTATTATATTTGTTTCCAAAACATGTATGGAACTTTTATGAGCAAATAGTGCGATTTCTGTTTTATGATTGGAGAGGAATCTGATGTATAAGAGTAGGCTTGTATTTGATACTGAAGACTGGGCACAAATTAAGATTAGTTTTATAAGGAAAATATGGTTTCTGTTTCTTATGAGAAATGTTTTAAATATAGTTTTATTACTTATACATTGCTTCTGTAGCATCCAAGAAAAAGTAGCATTAGTTAAAAACGATTACAAAGGAGATTTGCGTAAAATAGTATATTCAATACAGTGTTCAAACATGATTGTATTTAAAACAAACATACGGGAAGCAATGTAAGTTCATGTTGCAAAAGTTAAAGATGATATTAAGTGTTTTATGGGAAGCTGGAAGGTTATATTTTCCCCATCATTTTCACTTTGTGCAGTATTTTGTGGCACTTATTAAATATGTATACATTTCAGGCTGGCTGTTACTGGCCGTGATGACAACAGTATTGAGCTTGCCTTGAGTCAAACGGATCATCGCCTGATCATCACTTCCAAGCCTTTCCGACTGGATATCATGGCAGGCAATGAACTGGTGCTTAGTGTCAACTCCAGGGGACTCCTGGTCTTTGAGCATTTACGTCCACGCAAGGACACGTGAGTAGAACACTGTTCATAGCATTGTATGGAGTGATGTTTTACAGGCCACACTGTCTTGCAGTATTTACACTTCCTTAGGATTGCATATATTTGGCTAATAGCTGTGGTTACATCTTTTATTTATAAACTTTATAAAAGGGGTAGGAAACCAGTGTTTTTGTTAATGTACGGTACTTGGAAGCTTATGGGAAACACTTTTCAGGAGCAGATTAAATGTATAAACTTAATAAAAGCGTGTGTAAAAGACCTTTTGACTGATACGCATTTGAGAATTTTTTTTTTTATTTTCAGTGTTCTCAGTTAATGTGTCTACAGCTGACTGTGTTTGGTGCTACTTTGTTCACAAAATAGGCTTTCAAACTAGTATAGATAGGGATGAAACCAACCTGACTTACAGTGCATCCATAAAGTATTCACAGCGCATCACTTTTTCCACATTTTATGTTACAGCCTTATTCCAAAATGGATTAAATTTATTTTTTCCTCAGAATTCTACACACAACACCCCATAATTACAACATGAAAAAAGTTTACTTGAGATTTTTGCAATTTATTAAAAATAAAAAAATTGAGAAAGCACATGTAAATAAGTATTCAGAGCCTTTGCCATGACGCTCACAATTGAGCTCATTTGCATCCTGTTTTCAGGACAACTCTGTGAATGTCCTTGAGTGGCCCAGCCAGAGCCCAGACTTGAATCCGATTGAACATCTCTGGAGAGATCTTAAAATGGCTGTGCACCGACGCTTCCCATCCAACCTGATGGAGCTTAAGAGGTGCTGCAAAGAAGAATGGGCGAAACTGGCCACTGATAGGTGTGCCAAGCTTGTGGCATCATATTCAAAAAGACATGAGGCTGTAATTGCTGCCAAACGTGCATCGACAAAGTATTGAGCAAAGGCAGTGAATACTTATGTACATGTGATTTCTCAGTTTTATTTTTAATAAATTTGCAAAAACCTCAAGTAAACTTTTTTTCACATTGTCATTATGGGGTATTGTGTAGAATTCTGAGGAAAAAAATGAATTTGATCCATTTTGGAATAAGGCTGTAACATAACCAAATGTGAAAAAAGTGATGCGTTCTGAATACTTTCCGGATGCACTGTTAATACCATGTTTATGTCTTGTACATTACATAGATTATTGGAGAAATTACATACTTTTCTGCTGTGTTGATTTCTAGACACTTTTGGCCATATTGTTTAAAGGAATACTCAACCCAAAATGATTTTATTAATATAAATGTTACTTACCCGATGTAGTTTGTAGTGATGACTGAGAGATTTTTTTTCCCCTCTCATTCTCAAGATTAACATAACGGAATGAAATGCTGACTACTTCTCTGAAATGGAAGACGATGTAAAAATCCTTTTCATGGATAAAGGAAAAACAATTGTCACATAACTTGTGTTGCATAATCTACATGTTGTTTATCCGTTTATATGATAAAATGTGCTACTTGTGTGTGGTATTTTTTTGCTAGCTAAAATATTTTGAATACTTCTTGTAAACTCTGCATTGAATATCAACAGGAAAAGCACATTCCCGCAATACTTGTTACATTTATATAAATGTTGTATTTGAATATGTAGTGGGAGGTCTGAAATTTGAAAGTATCCCTTTGGAGAAGGATCTGGGAGGCCTAGTGTATAGTGTGGTGCCCTTTTTCCATAGTAGAGCTTGCAGTGATGTGCACGTTTACAAATGTTTTTAATATAAAACACAAAATATACAGACTGCTTCTGTGTTACAAAGCTAATTCCTGAAAACCTCATGGTAGTATGAATTTTTATAATGTGAACACCCACTATACAATTAATTTAAATGGAAATATTAAGTGTTGACAGGCCACAAAATGACACCTACAACACTAAAATATGTGAATATTCACAATTTAATTTAATATTGTTCATCAAAACAAACCACAACAAGGTATTGCCTCTTATTTAAAGAAGAGTTTACCTATACTTTATCATTTAAACTTTAACATTTTAAAGGAATGGTCTTTTGGATCTATCTTAGTTTTTTCAAATTGTTCCACAATGTAATGCTTAGGGTATTGCAGAAGATGCGAGCACTAAGGCTTAAACACAAAGTATACCTCTTTGCAGCCTGTGGATCCAGCTCTGTACCATTTGACAGTTTGCAGTGAGGGTGACCTCTGAACACACATCACCTGTTTGAAAGACTAAGACTGGCTGCATGTTGCCAACATTTCGTCACGCTCAAAACATCCAGCCACACCTCATCTTGCCTGTTGGCATGAAATATGCTTTGTATGGCTACAAACAATGGTTGGGTTTTAGTGCTAGTGGCATACATTTTCAAAATCTTTCCAGACTTGCCCTTTATAGCCAGCATTTTTGTGGTTCATAAAACAAAAAAGGATATTAAAATGCATTATCATATAAATAGAACGCCACACAATAAACATGTACAATGTGATATTTACGTGAACACCTACAGTTTTTCCAGTACCCCCATGTTTATTGCTGAAATCTAGTGTATGACCTAAAATGGTGAAAAGGTAAGCAGGTTACTGCCAGAGGTTTTAAATGTAAAGTTTATGGTTAGCAGAAACTGAAAAAAGACAATTCAGAATATTACAAATGGGCCTTCTTCATGGAACAACTAATTGGTTACAACCTACAGATTTTCTGCAGCAATTAAAGTAAAATAAGCCTTGCAAGTTGATCCAAACAATTTTGAACAGGTGTCCCAACTTCTGTTGATTACTTCAAAACCCTGTGTCTGTCTTAAAGCAGAGTTGGAACAGACTGTGTTACTATACTCTCTGAAGTACTACTTGGACAATATTGCACTGTAGTTGTAAATTCCAATGATGACGGCAAGAAAACGGCAATTAACAAATTAAATGAGACAGGGCCTTCCTTAGATGTGTGTGCCTTTTATTGAGAGAAATAGCAAAAAACATAGCAAAGGCAAATGGAAAGTGGAAAAGGATCTGGCAGAATCAAAGTGACAACTTGATCAGAAGACAGGTTTATGTGCCACCAGCATGTGGAATAGGCACCTCCTAGCACAACCGCTTGAAACACAGCTTAACAGTAGTAGAAGAAATCATATCTGTTTCGACAGTGAAAAGGAGACTTTGTGCTGCAGGTTTGACAGGGCAAGTGGAAGTAAGGAAGCCATTCCTTAAAGGTCAAAATAGGACCTTGAAATACCGACTGTGAACAACAACAGACTGAAAAAAAGTCTTGTGTACTGATGAACCAAAGATTTCAAATTTTGGATCATCACACAGGGTGTTTGCATTCTGAGTTAGTGAAAGGATGGTTTGTGTGTGACAAACTGTGAAACGAGGAGGAAGCATGATAGTCTGGTGTTCTTTTGCTGGAGGCAGAGTTTGTGACTTTCACAGAGTGACTGGCATTCTGAATCAAAAGGTTTCCCACAGTTTGGCTGTTATCAGGAAAAGGTGGCTTTGCATGATTCTTTGACTTTTATTTGCTTCTGTTTATTTGTTCTATGCTTTGTTTCCATGAAACATTAAGACATTAAACTTCATGCATTTCCATAAAAAGTGAAAAAAAACTGAGGTCTTCTAAAACTTTTGACTGGTAGTGTATACTGATGAGCCAGAACATCATGGTCACTTGCCTAATATTCTGTTGATCCTCTGTGCTGTCGAAAAGGCTCAAATTACCTGACTCTGGTAAATTGCAAAGTGGAGCCCCTGCGGATTAAACTTCCCACAAACTTTAAATTGAGATCTGGGGAACTTGCATGTACTCTTCCTTACATTATTTAAAACAATCCCAAAAAATGTGTGCACTGTGGTAGAATGCATTATTATGCTAAAAGATGTGAACTTGATCGTTGAATAAATAAATCTGTGGCACATGATCATATGAAAAGCTAGTACTACTGACTTTAATACAAAAGAGGTATGTTCCTGGTAATGCTTAAAACTTGGTTTACCATTTCAAGCCTAGGAGTGATAAGCTTATTCACAATGTTAACAAGGCCAAACACCAAGAAGGTGAAATGTGAAAGACATACTAATAACCAGTTACATTGGTTGCCACTGTTGCTATATCTCAGTAGCTCAAATCTCTAATGGAAGTATTCAGAGTATTTTTTTTCTTTCTTAAATATTATTAATTAACAAAGATTGAGAGCTTTGCAGCCAAAGGTGCCACTTCCTGAATAGGTTTCTTTCTTTTTTTTTTTTTTTAATCTATCCTTTCACTTAAATATTGAGGTCCTTAATTTACACTCTGATCCATAAGAATGCAGTCTTGTAAAATAGAGGTACAGCAATTTATGACTTAATATGTAAAAATAAGGATGTTTAAATTTTAATTGTCAATGCTGAGGCTTAAGAACTACGTCCTACGAACTAAGAAGAGTCCTACGATCATAGTTGTTATGCTTGTTGTAGTGCTTTAAAGTAGGTAGTAACTGAATAATTTCAACAGCCTTAAACTTTCCATGGCAGAAATGAATTTTTTTTATACTAATATAAAATATTTATATACTTTTATATCCGTTCTAGTGTATTATGACACTCCTGCACGTTTTATTGGTTTCTAACTTGGATAGTGTACATCTTGCATTTTTAGAGGTATAATGATAGATCCGAGTCAAAGATATCACTGTATTTCTTGTTTATATTAAGGTTGTTTTTTTTTTTTAAATTGTCAGTGATGCAGTATTATACCTTAGTAAAGTAGTTAAATGTTGTCATAGAGGTCACAATTGGTCTAATTGATAAATACTATTTGGTGTTGCTATCATTGAATTGCAATATTTTTCCAAAAGGCATTGTTGAAGGTCTTCTATTTAGATGTCTAACAGTCTAATTTCTTACCTGCACATTTAACATATCTATGAACAGATCATATGTAGTCAATTCAGCTGTTCAATTAATACTGAATTGTTTGGAATAGTTGTAAAGAGAATAAATAGAATGTATGGTTATGAAAATGCAAAGGACCTTTCTCCGTTTGAATAAAAAATGGCTCTGATGGCCTTTATCTACATAGTAGCAATGGCCACATTACAGTGTATTCATTTATTATGTTGACAGCGACTTATAACAATATATAACGGTGTAGGGTAACCGTTTCTTTGTGGATTATTGCTATTATAGTCCACAGTTCTTGTATACTGACTTAAGTCTCACCAAGTACTTAGTGTTGTCAAATGCATGTATTCTAGGAAATGTAGGAGAGTTTGTATCAAAGAAACAAAACGGAACAAAGCGACTTGCTAGGAGTTTATTTGCACAAAGCAAAATTAACGCAAGTAAAGAGAAATCGGGAAAACAAATGTGATTTTATGCTTCAGATTTCAACACACAGAATCATACATCATCACTTAAGAATACAGTTCACAATACAGAGAGAATATTTTTACTTTTCCAACCTTAATACTAATCAGTCAATTTAGCTCAAAAGAGGAATTATCCTGACATTCTGATTTCTTAGTCCCTACCATTGATTGAGATTGACTTGCCAGATTCTAAAGGATTGAAAACAGGAAAATATTTTCTCATGATTGTTTAATGATAGGTCTTTCATCATGTTAAAGATTCACCTAGCCATATTAAGACCACCTGATGCTGGGACTCTTTAAAATGGCGTTCCTCAAACCAGTTAAGAGAATGTTCACTTTTAATATGTTTTATAATGAGTGATGGCAATATGCAAATGCTAGGTTTAACTTTTTTGCATCTCATGATGCAGTTTTGTCAATCAATGGATTTTTCATTATGAAATCTAGAGATGAGGTATGAATTTATACTGTATAGCTTTCAGACATACTTTTAGAAAGACACTGTATTTATCGTGAACTGATACAAGTACTTTTTTAAATTTGGCATTTTTATATTACTTATCTCCATTAATGTTCAGTATGTCTGTTTTTGTTTTCTGTAAGCCTATTAGAATTGTGCTCGTCAAGGTAGTCAAATCCAATGCAGAGATTTGTTTCACTTTTCCTCAGTGTAAGATACATTATTTACACTCCAAGAGAAAAATACAGATCTAACTTCATTACCTTTGGAGAGCCTTTTGTATTGGGATATCTACTATGTGCAAAGGCTCCATATTAAACATATGACTTGCTCTAAAAGGAATTCAGATCAAATACTGTAGTGGCTTTTAAAATTCTCCATTAAGGTCACCTGTCATTTGGATGGTCTTCCTAAATAGTTCATATTGGGCAATTTCCTTTTGTGCAATATTTTGACCTGGCTGAACTGAGTCAGGTTTACTTGTATTTTTATGACTTGATAAAAGATATTCTTGCAGCCTTTCTGCAGGGCAAAGTATTTTAGTAAATTTGCAACAATCTAAATGCAAAAAAGTCCGGTTTTCTCAGGATGAATGCTGGTTATGCTAGTGTCAGACACATCTTTTATGATTTGGAAGCATTTGATTGGATCCAACCTGCCCATTTCATTTTACTAGTGGTGCTGGCTTGTGGAATTTTTCAAATTTTGAAACTTAATAAGTTCATGCGAGATTGAGATTTTATTGTCTTTACACAGCTTGGCATGTATTGGAATTTTAATGACGTTAGACGGCAAAGTGAAATGGTTGAATTGAGCAGTGTTAGTAATAGATTATTAAATAAGTGCAGTCCCAGACATATAAATCTTAGTTTTGATTAACGTATAAATAAGTAGTAAAGTGGGGCTTAATGTTGCAAGAAAGTATAATTGTCCAAGCAGCATTATCCATGTTTTCTGTATTTAATACATTTTCATCATGATTGAAGATGGTCCAAAACCCACTTAAGTTTTTAGTGGCATATTTTAAGTTTTTCTCCCTCTCTTGTGAAATAAGATTCTTTAGATATTTTTAAGTGGCTATATGTATTATGACTCTGTACCTATGTATGGATAGGCTGTAAACCACTGCAAAGATTTTAATTTCTCTTGGTCAATGAAATATTTTATTTTTAATAGGTTATTTAAGAAGCGAAGGAAGGTTAATGAAAGATTCCTTCTCTGTTGACTTGTTTGGGCTAAAGATGTCTGCTAGTTTTTGTAAATAATGATGAGGAGCCTCTCCCCTAAAATATAACACTCCTGGTTCTACATGTGAAATGTAAATGTTCATATAAAAAAAGATCTGTCCATGATATTGTGTTCTAGCCTTTTGCAGCACTTTAGAAGGATAAGCCATAGTTACAGATTAACTAAATATGTGAGTGAACTTATTTTACTAACTAGACATGCTGCTACTACTAGAGTGCTGACTTTCACATGATCGAACCTTTAGGAACAGTGTCACTTATTTTTGTTCCTGCTGAAGTGAGTTTGTGCAGCCTCATTGTAAGATATGTTTTATATCTTCTGGTTTGATGTTATTTTGTATGCACTCAGCAGTGAAAGTTGCAACATTAATCCTTCACACACACTAATACATCTTCTTTTGCAATTAAATTTAACTTTTCTATTACTTGATAAATCTGGATTAACATAATTATTCATTGTCGGTTTTTAATCCTCCAAATTAAAAGATTTGGTCTTGGAGCTCCATTAGCAGTGTTATTTTTTTCTATTTCCTATTATCCCGAGGTGTGCTGTATTTACCCAACCCGAGGGTTATATTACAGTATATGCAAGCATATATCAACATGACCGTCAAGAAAGGGGCTCAGAAAGAAACGGAAAAGAAACTTAAAGCTACTTCCAAGCCTAGACAGGCAAGTTCAAGTTCAAGGTACGGCCTATCGGAGACTGACCTGGAACAGACGGGCGAAAGCCCAGACTCCTCGGGACCACGGTCCGCTGCATCGTCTCCAGTTGAGAGCTAAAATGGGATCGAATGTGCAAGTGATGCAGGTCACAATAGCTCGCCCATTTGAGAAGATCACTTGAAACTGGAAAAGGCCTTGCTGTCCGCACTTTCCTTGCGAGCCGGGAACGTCGGCTGTAATAGAGCCCGCCTCTTCACCTATGGTGCACGAAAGCAGAAATGATCTGTCCGAAGTGAAGGTGATGATCGCTGAGCTCAAGCAAGAGATAAAGAAATAAATAGTATGCTCAAGACAAACGAGAAGCTGCTGCTAGAGCTGCAGCAGAATAATAGACTCTGAGAAACGCGTAATAATCGCTTTGAGGCGGCCTTTAAATGTACAGTATGCTGGAAAAAGAGAGGAGCACATTCAGGAAAATGTGTTTAAACTGAGTGCACTTGCTGATCAGCTGGAAGACGTTAAGCAGACATTCACGATTCAAATTGTGAAAATTTGGCATCCACCGCTGATGGAAAAGCAACAGCTGTGAATTCCGAAGGTAAAAAACTCTGAGACAGACTTGCTGCTGTGGAAGATGATGCAGAAGGAAAAATATTAGAATTGAAGATCTACCTGAGAATTGTGAAAGTCCAAACCCAGTGAAATTCATAACTAAACTATTCTCCAAAATAATTGGAGAGGACTTTAAATCAGACATCAAGATAGCTGCAGCTTATTGCATATGGGGATCGAACAACTCTAAACCTAGGACTTTTGTTGTGCACTTCGAGAAGTTACAATCTAAGTTAAATGTAATTTCACTTCTCAGACAGAAACAAGAGATTATATTTGAAAAAAAAAACCTCATTCGTATTTTGCCTGACTTCTTGCATCAACAGCTGCTATGCGCGCCTCTTTTTATAATATTAAACAGTGCTTACAAAAAAACAATGTCAGATACAGTCTCTTGTATCCTGCCAAACCGAAAGTGGATATTCAAGGCAAACATTACATATTTACCACTGCAGAGGAAGCAGATAAAGAGTTAAGAAAGCTGATCCCGACACTTTCCTGAAATACGACAGTGAGTCGTACCCTGTCATGGCATCATAAAGAAGGTGACACCGGCTGTCTGATCCGCTTGCAATGACACTGGTACTGCCATTATACATCCTTTTCCCTTCTCGGTCACTTTCTGTTTGTTTTACATACATAAACGATAATAACTATGTGTGGAAAAAATTAAATTAGTAACTTTATATATACAGTAATCCCTCCTCGATCGCGGTGGTTGCGTTCCAGAACCCCCCGCGATAGATGAAAATCCGTGAAGTAGAAACCATATGTTTGTATGGTTATTTTTATATATTTTAAGCCCTTATAAACTCTCCCACACTGTTAACATTATTAGAGCCCTCTAGACATGAAATAACACCCTTTAGTCAAAAGTTTAAACTGTGCCCCATGACAAGACAGAGATGACCGTTCTTTCTCACAATTAAAAGAATGCAAATATATCTTCTCTTCAAAGGAATTCGTGTCAGGAGCAGAGAATGTCAGAGGGAGAGAGAGAGAGCTCGAGAGAAAAGCAAATCATCAAAAATCAATACGTGCTTTTGGGCTTTTAAGTATGCTGAAGCACTGCGATAAAGCGGCATTTTTTAGAGGAGCGTCCGTATTCTCTAGGCAAACAACCCCCCAATAGATAATTAGGTTGTAAGCCAAATGTAATTTCTTAGGGACTGAAAGTTGTATCCACCATTATTGGAATATATATTTATACGCAAGTATTTTAATTTTTTCACTATTTTGTTGTCTTGTTAAAATGCCATGGAAGTGTGCTATGATGTTATAGATGCCAGATTTGTTTAGCGAAAGATTATCCTGCGCTTAGCTTAGAGTTAGTGATCATTGTTTCATTTTTGAAATGTTTTATAATTGTGCGTTAGTGTGGTGTGAACAACTGAACAGTCTACTAGTATATTTAGGCATGTATATTGTAATATTATATTAAGAATGGCTCATTACCTCCACTTATTTAACGGACATTTTCCAGTATTGCCCAGTTTAGTAGTTTCCCTCCACTATCCACAGCCTTGGGTGTAACTTTAGAGACTCTCTGTCTTTTCATATTATCTTGGCACCAACTTTAACCACATCATTTTTAACCTCCCTGTTAGCTCTATCCACTCTGTCTCAAACTTTGAACCCATGTCCACCCAGTCATTCTATGCTTTTTGCTGCATTTTCCTAAACCACCTTAGTCTGTTTTTTTATTAGCATGACACCTGCTGCCTCCACGCCAAGTTTTTCTTTTAACTTGATATGTCTCCCTCTCACAAACTGACACTTCAAACATCTATTAGATCAATATCTTCTGTGTTCTTTCTAGCTTTGTTTCATGTTCCACTTTCTTTAGCTATCTATCACTCGCATAGTGCATACAACTCGTACAGCTCTAATAAACCTTGCTTCTTAATGCCAGAGACTCCTTTAGAAGTCAGAATGGTGGCAGATCTCAAATTGTATTCCATGCATATCTCATTCTGGCCGTGACCACACTTCTGTCTGCATTCACCATGTCACCGAAATTGTAGAATTTCTGTACTTGCTACAAAGTAACTTCATACATAAGCTCACATTCCAGTCTTTTGCATTCTTCTCTGGTCATGACCTCTATCACTAATACAAACAGCAGTGGACTGGATAGCCATTTGTAGCCTGAACTTAACGTCAAAACTTTCACTTCCTCACCTGCTGTCCTGAAATGTTTGTTTCTCTTTATACATTAACATCACTGCAGATGCTACCGTGGTCAATGCTCACCTAACCTCCACTTGTGGCAGCCTTTCTGGTACCTTCTCTACCTTTACAAATCTACAATACAGCTTCTTTTGCTTTTCCAGATACCTTTTCTGCATTTGCCCAACAAAGATCACATTTATTGTTCCCATCCTGACACACAACCAAACTGCTTTTTGTTAACATTCACTTAATTCCTGATTCACTTCTCCAGCAATCTCTTGAACACTTTTATTACATCAGGGGTCTCCAACATGTTGCTCGCGAGCTACCAGTAGCTCTCAACCCCTTTCCAAGTAGCTTGCCAAAGGGTTAATGAATCCTACATAAATTTGAAAACTTGATTAGTCGAATTAGGAGTGGGCGATCTTTCCAACAAATCATATGATCCTTTTAACATTAAAATCACGATCCACAATCTGAATT
Source organism: Polypterus senegalus (assembly GCF_016835505.1). Lineage (NCBI taxonomy): Eukaryota > Metazoa > Chordata > Cladistia > Polypteriformes > Polypteridae > Polypterus > Polypterus senegalus. Next base: position 12,472,169 of record NC_053161.1, on the reverse strand, counting down.
GCAATCTATCTTTTCAACGTGGTATACATTTAAGAGAATTTCCGGACTCAAACTCATCAAGACCTAAATAACACTTTATTTTAAATATCAAACAAAGTTGAATTCAATTGTCTTGTTGTTCACTAGCTAAGCAGAGTTAAGGAACATGCCCCGAAGCTGGTGAGTGAGTGAGTGAGGAATAAGTCCTGCTGCATGTTTTTCGGATTTGCGACAATAAATCGGTGGTACAAGTGAACTATGATGCATATCGAAATGAGACAAGTCTCAAAATCAACCGGAATGTTCAAGCAAATTATATAAAAAAAAAAACAAAAAACCCCAATCTAAATCCATTAACTAATTCTCTCGTAAAAAGCAGACAGACACATACATTGGATTTAATATATTAATAGCTGAAATACCCAGTGTTCCCTGGAAGGAAAATAAAGTGTTTTTTTTTTTTTTTTTTTTTTTTTTTAAATTGTTTGAGAAAAACATAATTAAAAAAAAAAAATTCTTTAAAAATAAATGAACAAACAATAAACTTGGGTTCACTTCCCGGGTCCTCCCTGCATGGAGTTTGCATGTTCTCCCCATTTCTACGTGGGATTGTTTTCTGCCTTGTGCCCTGTGTTGGCTGTGATTGGTTCCACCAGACTCTAGTGACCCTGTCGTTAGGATATAGTGGGTTGGATAATGGATGGATAAAGACTCATTAATGTTTGTCTTGCTGTGTGTGTATATATGTATGTATGTATGTATGTATGTATTATATATACACACACACTAATAAAAGGCAAAGCCCTCACTGACTCATCACTAATTCTCCAACTTCCCATGTAGGTAGAGCGCTGAAATTTGAAATTCTACGCGTAATGGTCATAACTGGAAGGTATTTTTCTCCATTTACTGAAATGGAGTTGAGCTTGAAAGCCGTGGGGGCGGAGTTTCGTGTGACATCATCACGCCTTCCACGTAATCATGTGAACTGACTGTCAACGCAGTGCGTAGAAAACCAGGAAGACCTCCAAAAAGCGCTGAAGAAAACATGCATTATATAATTGAGAAGGCAGCGAAACAGTAAGAATCGAGCGAGTGACATATACTACCATATTCATGAGTGCTGCTACTTCGGAAAGAAAGCAAGGTGTAAACCTAAACTTTAAATTAAGTTCATAGACCGGCTGCCGCGCGTGTTTCTCATGCCCACGGGTAATGCAGGATACAAGTTTAATGAGAGGACACAGGATATAAACGAGAGTTTTGATCACTTTGTAACTAAGTTAAAATTGCAGGTGAAGGGGTGTGCTTATGCAAATTTTGAGAGACTGTGTTTGTGGGGGATGACACTTAAGGTGGGTGGAGGAGTGACGTCATCATCTCCCCTCCCATTCACCTCATTTCGCTCTGAGCTGAGCTCCGCGGCTAACGCCGTCTTTCGAAGCAACTTCGTCACACTGCCACCAAATACTCCCAGAAAAATCCACAAGTTAATACACACGCTGTCTCTAGAGTTTCTCCACACTGAATCCTCCAGGCACTACTTACAAAAGGTTACATTGACAATCGTGTTACGTTATTTTTAAAATCTTTCCTTTTCTTGGCACAAGCACAGCTGAGAAGCTTCGATGCATGTGCTCCATAACGCGTTAAAAAATACTGCATTTAATCACACTTTGCATTACAAGCAAAGGGGAACTTTGTCAATGCATGATTTCCTGGTACAACGATTACATTGATCAGCGCATCCCGATTCATTTTACCCTCGCACCACCTTGGTTTGAGAAGAAGTCTGAAAAAATATGAGGTTAACACAGAAAAACAGATCACCAATTCAAGCTTTATGAATAATCGATTCGCCATCAATAATTGTTTTGGTAAAGCCATACTCCGTGTAATCCTCCTTCCATTTAATAATTTTTCCGCCACCAGCCATGATTAAATGAACGGTAAAAAATAAAGAGCGAAGCAAGGGTGACTTATTTAGGCAGGCATATATATGACAGCAACACTCATGACAATGTCAATCATGTTACGTTATTATTAAAATGTTTCCTTTTTCATTACTTCTTTAACACACTACTTCTCCGCTGCAAGGCGGGTATTTTATATATATATATATATATATATATATATATATATATATATATATATATATATATATATATATATATATATATATATACACACACACACACAGCCCACAAAATTAAAGGAACACTTTTTATTGGGCCTGGCATGAAATCAATTAAACCTGTCTGATAATTTTCTGGTTGGTTAAGCAGCTGAGGTCATTGTTAATCACTTTCAGCTGTATTGGTGTTCATGGACTTAACGACAGGTGCACTAAAGTGGCAACAATTAGAAAACCCTCAAAACAGGACTGGTTTTACATGTGGAGGTCATTTCAAGTTTCTCCCTCTTGATCTTTTTGGCTGGTTTTCCACTTGTGCTAGTTTTGGCTTGAGTAATCATCTCTACTGGCAGTATGAGGCGATTCCTTAACCCTACAGAAGTTGCAAGGTTGTCCAACTTCTCCAGGATGGCACATCCACACGTGCTGCAGCAAGAAGGTTTAATGTGTCTCCCAGCACAATCTCCAGAACATGGAGGAGATTTCAGGAGACTGGCTGTTATTCTCGGAGAGCTGGACAGGGCCGTAGAAGGTCCTCAACCCATCAGCAGGACCGATACCTGCTCCTTTGTGCAAGGCGGAACAGGCTGAGCACTGCTTGTGCCCTACAGAATGACCTCCAGAGGGCCACTGGTGTGAATGTCTCTACCCAAACAATCAGGAACAGACTTCATGAAGATGGCCTGAGGGCCCGATGTCCTGTAGTGGGCCCTGTGCTCACTGCCCAGCACCGTGGAGCTCGACTGGCATTTGCTCAAGAACACCAGAATTGGCAAGTCCGCCACTGGCCCTGTACTTTTACAGAGAGAGCAGGTTCACCCTGAGCAGCTGTGATAGGCGTGAAAGAGTCTGGAGAAGACAAGGAGAACGATATGCTGCCTGCAGCTCGTTCAACATGACAGGTTTGGTGGTGGGTCAGTGATGGTCTGGGGAGGCATATCCATGGAGGGACGCACAGACATCTACTGCGTAGGAAATGGTGCTCTGACTGCCATAAGGTATCGAGATGAAATCCTTGAACCCATTGTCAGACCCTACGCTGGTGCAGTAGGTCCTGGTTTCCTCCTAATGCACAACAATGCCCGGCCTCATATGGCTAGAGTATGCAGGCAGTACCTGGAGGATTAAGGAATTGAAACAATTGAATGGCCTTCACGATCCCCTGACTTAAACCCAATAGAACATCTGTGGGACATTATGTTTCGTTCCATTAGGCGCCGCCAGGTTGCTCCTCAGACTGTACAACAGCTCAGGGATGCCCTCATACAGATCTGGGAGGAAATGCCACAAGACACCATCCGTCGTCTCATTAGGAGCATGCCCGACGTTGTCAAGCATGCATACAAGCTCGTGGGGCCACACAAGATACTGAAAAGCATTTTGAGTAGCAGAAATTAAGTTTTTGAAAAAATGGACTAGCCTGCCACATCTTCATTTCACTCTGATTTTAGGGTGTATACACAATTGAGCCCTCTGTAGGCAGAAAACTTTTATTTCCATTAAAAGACTTGGCATCCTTTTGTTCCTAAGCCATTGCCCTGTCGTTATTTGTATAGATATCCAACTTCATATTGAGATCTGATTTATCTAATGTGTTTCTTTAAAGTGTTCCTTTAATTTTTGTGAGCAGTGTATATATACTGCTCAAAAGAATTAAAGGAACACTTTTTAATCAGAGCATAGCATAAAGTCAATGAAACTTATGGGATATTAATCTGGTCAGTTAAGTAGCAGAGGGGGTTGTTAATCAGTTTCAGCTTTCAGTGGTGTTAATGAAATTAACAACAGTTGCACTAGAGGGGCAACAATGAGATGACCCCCCAAAACAGGAATGGTTTAACAGGTGGAGGCCACTGACATGTTTCCCTCCTCATCTTTTCTGACTGTTTCTTCACTAGTTTTGCATTTGGCTACAGTCAGTGTCACTACTGGTAGCATGAGGCGATACCTGGACCCTACAGAGGTTGCACAGGTAGTCCAACTTCTCCAGGATGGCACATCAATACGTGTCATTGCCAGGTGGTTTGCTGTCTCCCTGCACAGTCTCAAGGGCATGGAGGAGATTCTAGGAGACAAGCAGTTACTCTAGGAGAGCTGGAGAGGGCCATAGAAGGTCCATAACCCACCAGCAGGACCAGTATCTGCTCCTTTGGGCAAGGAGGAACAGGATGAGCACTGCCAGAGCCCTACAAAATGACCTCCAGCAGGCCACTGGTGTGAATGTCTCTGACCAAACAACCAGAAAGACTTCATGAGGGTGACCCAAGGGCCCCATGTCCTCTAATGGGCCCTGAGCTCACTGCCCAGCAGCATGCAGCTCGATTGGCATTCGCCATAGAATACCAGAATTGGCAGATGCACCACTGGTGCCCTGTGCTTTTTACAGATGAGAGCAGGTTCACCCTGAGCACGTGACAGAAGTGAAAGGGTCTGGAGAAGCCATGGAGAACATTATGCTGCCTGTAACATCATTCAGCATGAGCAGTTTGGTGGTGGGTTAATGATTGTCTGGGGAGGCATATCCATGGAGGGTCACACAGACCGCTACAGGCTTGACAAAGGCACCTTGGCTGCCATTAGGCATCAGGATGAAATCCTTGGACCCATTGTCAGACCCTATGCTGGTACAGTGGCTCCTGGTGCACGACAGTTCCTGGCCTCATGTGGTGAGAGTATGCAGGCAGTTCCTGGAGGATGAAGGAATTGATACCATTGACTGGCCACCACACTTTCCTGACCTAAATCCAATAGAACACCTCTGGGTCATTATGTTTTGGTCCATCCAATGCCACCAGGTTGCACCTCAGACTGTCCAGGAGCTCAGTGATGCCCTGGTCCAGATCTGGGAGGAGATCCCCCACAACACCATCTGTCATCTCATTAGAAGCATGCACCGATGTTGTCAGGCATGTATACAAGAACACAGGGGCCATACAAAGTGCTGCGTACAGTTTTGAGTTGCTGCAATTAAATTTTGGCAAAATGGACTAGCCTGCCACATAATTTTTTCACTCTGATTTTTGGGGCGTCTTTGAATTCAGGGCTCTGTAGGTTGATCATTTTCATTTCCATCAAACGATGTGGCATCCTTTCGTTCCTAACACATTACCCAGTCTATATCAGTATAGATATCCAGGAGGATTTCTTTTTCCCATTGAGATCTGATGTGTTTTCAAAGTGTTCCTTTAATTTTTTTGAGATATATAAAAAAAAATGAATGACCTCCAAAGAGCGCTGAGACTTTTGATATTGTAAACGTGTCTGCAAAAACTGGGGTCTCCTGCCCAGCAAAAGTCGAGCAGCCGGCGCGCGCATAGCTGTGCCGGCCTTTGAGACGCTGACTGCGCTTCTGCCTTAAGTCAAAGTGAGCACTTTTAATTTTTTCATCCTCCCCTTGAGCTATAGCCCAGACAAGTGCAAACACGGGACCCCTTTTCTACACCGTGGCAAAGTAATATTAAGGCGATTCAAACTTTCTTTTGCACGTATACGATTGAGGTTGTCCGCTCGGATTATGAAGACACGCTCAGGAGTGGAGGACTGACAGTGTCATCACAGCGGATTTAATGGCAGGGACGTCTCACCAGTCTACACAAGACCCACTGCGACTGTCCCCAAAAGGCGATCATATCGTCAGCAAACACATCTCTCTATACTATATAAAAGTAAAAGGCAACTTTCCTTTTTTTTTTTTTTTTTTCCCACACCTTTTTTCCTTTTATCCCAAACCAAACCCTTTCTCTCTTAACACTGCAGAGGAAACAAAACTAATTTTCTTTAATTGCTGGTAATTCCGGTAAGGCACATTACCAGAGGCAGAAATTTGAACGTTCACATAGAAAATGTAATTTCTATACCACAGCTGTCTGTGTAGCGCCTTTCAAAAGGGATCTACTACCGAGAGATGATCCATATACATTTTTGCTGCTGTTAGTACTACTTACCTGTTGTGTTACACAATCTTTAAAATGTAGTTTACCCGCAACCACTCCAGTAGTGCTCAATGTACCTGTACTTCTTAAAACGTTAATGTTTTACTGTTTAGCTTATAGACTATATTTTATTATTTTTCCCTTGCACTCAGTGACCAAAGCTATACAAACACATATAGACACATACATATATATATACACATATATATACAGTAATCCCTCGCTATATCGCGCTTCGACTTTCGCGGTTTCACTCTATCGCGGATTTTAAATGTAAGCACATCTAAATATATATCACAGATTTTTCGCTGGTTCGCGGATTTCTGCAGACAGTGGGACTTTTAATTTATGCTACACGCTTCCTCAGTTTGTTTGCCTTGTTGATTTTATACAAGGGACGCTATTGGCGGATGGCTTAGAAGCTACCCAATCAGAGCATGTATTACATATTAACTAAAACTCCTCAATGCTATAAGATATGCATCCCGCGCGGAGCTTGATTGTTTGCTTGTCTCTGCCTCTCTCTCACCCTCTCTGACATTCTCTGCCTGATGGAGGGCTGTTTGCACAGAGGCTGTTTGCTTAAAAGATACTGACGCTCCTCTAAAAAAATGCCGCTTTATTGCGGTGCTCGGCATATTTAAAAACACAAAAGCACACGTATTGATTTTTTGATTGTTGCTTTAATCTCGCTCTCTCTCTCTGACGTTCTCTGCGCCTGACGGAGGAGATGTGAGCAGAGGGGCTGTTTGCTTAGAAGATACTAACGCTCCTCTAAAAATGAAACTTAAAAGCACAAGTATTGATTTTTTGATTGTTTGCTTTTCTTTGCGAGCGCGCTCTCTCTCTCTCCCTCTGAAATTCTCTGCTCCTGAAGAGATCTATTTGCATTCTTTTAATTGTGAGAAAGAACTGTCATCTCTGTCTTGTCATGGAGGACAGTTTAAACTTTTGACTAAAGGGTGTTATTTCATGTCTAGAGGGCTCTAATAATGTTAACAGTGTGGGAGAGTTTTTATAAGGGCTTAAAATATATAAAAACTACACAAACATATGGTTTCTACTTCGCGGATTTTTGTCTATCGCGGGGGGTTCTGGAATGCAACCCCCGCGATTGAGGAGGGATTACTGTATGTATGTGTGTGTGTGTGTATGTAACAAACACTCATAACAGTGACAAACCAATTACATTGACAATCATGTTACATTATTTTCAAAATGTTTCCTTTTCTTTTTCATTACTACTTTAACACACTACTCCGCTGCGAAGTGTGGGTATTTTGCTAGTCTGATATATATAGTACCATATCATCTCAATATAGAGAAATTTTCTGTTCCAGTCCTTCTCTGATAACCCCCTTTATCTGATCAGCATTTCGACAGTGAACCGCCAGTGGTTCAATGGTGATTGCAAATAGCAGAGGTGACAAGGGGCATCCTTCTCTGGTACCACGTTTTTAGTTTAAAGTAGTCTGAACAAATGTTAATACAAACTGAAACTTCTGGATTGGTAACCAGTAATTTGATCCATTCACAAATGTTCGGGACAAACCCAAATTTCGCTAATATAGTGAAAAGGTATTTTCATTCAATCATGTCATGCTTTTTCTTCATCCAGTGATATTTCTGAGGTGTTTGACTTTGTGGGTGAGTATATTACATTAAATAGGCGTCGAAGATTGGAAGATAAGTGCCGACCCTTGATAAATCCAGTTTGATCTTATATTACTGAAGGCAGCACTTTCTCCATCCTTCTAGCTATAATTTTCTAGAGTATCTTAACATTATTCAGAAGGGAAATTGGTCAGTATGATGCACATTGTAATAAGTCCTTATTTTGTTTAGGAAAGACGATGATTAATGGTTGGCGAAAAGTTTGAGGTAGAATTTGATTGTCTCTAGCTTCTGTAAATGTTGCTAATAGGAGGGGAGCTAGCTGAGCGAAGAATTTCCTATAAAATTCTGCAGGGCCTGCTGCCTTCCTGCCTTGAAGTGACTTTATTGCATCTAGCGCCAGAGGTTTATCCAGTTCCTCCGCACTAAAAGTATCTATTTGTGGTATCTGTAATGTATCCAGAAATGTATTTAATTGTGTGTTGTCTTCTTTAAACTTGGTAGAATATAAGGATTTATAGTCTCTAAATGTGTGCATTATATTTTTATGGTTAATGATTTCATCTCAGTTTGTGTTGGTGATTACTGGGATTGCATTGCAAACTTCTTGCTTGTGGATTTGTTCAGCTAAAAACGTATTTGCTTTCTCTCCGTGTTCATAGTAATGATGTCTGGATTTATAAATTAGTAGTTCAGTTTCTTTAGTTGTCAAGAGGTTGAGTTCTGAATTCAGAGCCTGCCTTTTCCTATGTAGAGCCTCCCTTGGAGGCCTGGCATGTTCTTCGTCTATTCTAGTAATTTCGCTTTTTAGCTCTGATACTTTCTTGGCTTTGAATTTATTCCTGTGGGAAAGATCTGAAATCTGTCCTCTTAAGAAGGCCTTTAGAGTTTCCCAGAGTATTCCTACAGAAACCTCTGAGGATGCATTTGTCTCTAGGAAGAAACTGATTTGTTTTTCGATATAAATTCTGTACAGTTCTCATCTTCTAATAGAAGCGGGTTAAGACACCATCTGCGAGTGTGTGGAACGTAGTGACTTTAGCTCCAAGATCAGAGGTGCAAAGTCGGAAATAACAATAGCATCGTACTTGTAAGATTTAACCGTAGGCAGGAAATTATTATTTATAAAGAAATAATCAGTTCTTGAGTAGCAATATTGTATTGGTGAGTAGATAGAATATGTTCTTGAGTTGTGGTTTAGAAACCTCCAGGTGTCTGATAAGTTGTGGTCAGTTAAAAACTATGTAATTGTCTTTGCAGTGTTAAATGTCATCCCCCCCTGTGACAGGAGTCCTATGTAAGAGTGGATTTAAAACACAATTATAGTCCCCAGCCATTATAATTTTGAGTATTCACATTGGAAATGGATGCAAATGCATTTTTTATAAATTCCTTATTGACATTAGGTGCATGAACATTTATCAGAATCAATTTCCAAGCCTTTCTAATACCACTCTAGTTGGAGATACTGCTTTACGCATCTTGTTCTTTTCAGTGCTTTAATAACCTTATTCTTTCAACAATGATCATTTCACTCTTTTTCTCTTCATTCAGCAACTTCTCCATATAATTCTTTCAAGTATGGTTAATCCCTTTATTGTCAATCTTGATTTTCAATTTGGCATTCTTCAGGCACTTCACATCTACTGCATCCTGTCTTTTGTCATCTGCTTTGTGATCCTCAATGTATTTCTCTTTTCTTACTGTGCAGCTCACTAGCCAAATTGTGCATTCTGTCACTCCTTACAGTACTTACACCCCCCCTACCTCTGTGTCATCATTCCACCACCATGTTTCCTGAATCTCCATGGTCCCTTTGTCCATCTGTTGACGATTTCTGTTGTTTTTAGTCAGACATTCTATATAGCCAACAGTCTTGCCATGATGATTCTAAAATCTCATTTGATCTTGTTACTAGTGTTTCAGCAAGAATACACAAATCAAAATGTTTATAAATATATATAAGGGGGGGGGCGATCAAGACTACAATAGAGGGTGGCTAGTTTAAAAGGTGTGTGTTTTTTTTTTTTTTTAAATGAGTGCTTCCCTATTTTTTTATTTGTATTAAAAATATAAAGAATATTTAAGTCAAAACAGTCTGTTTCTAGTGTCTGGCTGAAACAGTTATTAATTTGTACCGTATATTACAGCTTTAGCTGTAAATCCTATTTGTGTGCAGTTTCATTCTGAATATTTTATATTAGTAATTTTGAAATCTCAGACTTTCTAGGGAACATTAATTTACTTTGCTTTTCAGAAGTTTCATTCTTTCTTAAAGAATGTGGTCTTAATTACTGACTCTGAAATGCATCATCTGATATTCATTTTTTCTTTTTTTTTCTTTCTTACTGTTGTTTTTTTTCTCTTCTTCCCTATACTTTCCCTGTCTGAAATTCCCTCCCTTCCCACCCCATTCTCACAGTTTCTCGGATAAAATAAGTAGCACAGTCGGTAGCATGTGGGATAGGATCAAGAGTCTTTTCTCTAGGTAAATTGCTGGTTTTTGGTTCTGTATGTATTTATGATTTTGTTTTAATTTAAACAATAGTTCACAGATTGTGTATTTGTATTGATTTTCTGCAAGAATTTCTCTAATTACCTGTTCAGATCATTCTGAAACTCTGCAAATATGCTAATTCTTAATTTCTTGCTAATTTCAGTTTTCCATCTTTATTTCTGATAGAGCAAACAGCTGATAATATTGGCTTTTAAGTGTTATTGTTTTACCTTTCCTGTTTACACTTTATTTGCATTTGTGTAAATAAGTTTGAGTGACTGCCATAATAGTGTTTTATGCATATTTAGTATAGATGCTAAATTAAAAATCCTATTTAAAGACCTACTTTTACCATCCTATCATAGTCTCCTATAAGCCAGCTTGACATATATATATATATATGTGTGTGTACAGTATAATTTTCCTACCGTGCTTGTTGGTCTACAAATGTGGGCAAACTGCAGCCTCTTTATATAAAGTTTTAATAGTCATTCTTTTGAGAAAAATTCAGTCATTCAGTTAATTTCATGAATTCATAAAATGACTAGTTAATCTTTGTAAAAATATTAACAAGCTTGCATTATGTATTCTGTGCTAAAATGATGTTCTGAATTAGAATTTAATCTAAATTTTTACAATAGTGTGCTGTATTCATAACATTTGACACAAATCCTTCTTGTCAAAGTTTTAGCTAATGGCTTGTTTTGTCCTCCCCTTACAAAGCTTACAAATTCTTCACATTTGTGTGTGTTCTTTTTACACTAAACTAAGATATTCTAGAGCTAGGATAGGTAAAGAAATGAATCGCCAATATACATGCTTATGTGTTTATGTGAAAGTCTGCATTTATAACATTTAAAACAAGTTTTCTTTGCTTTTTTTTCTTTCACTTTTACTTTTTTAGCCATCACATGGCAATCATTTATCTGTTAACCTCCTTAGCATTACATTTTTTCTCAAAAAAACATGTAAAAAGCATTGCAGTTTTTGGCATGAAAAATAACATTTTCATTAAATCTCATCGTTCTATTGTAAAACGTGCAAAACACAAAGTACAAAGTCAGAATTGTAGAGTTTAATGATACAAATAATAATGAGGAATAATATGAACAGCACACTGCAAATGTGCGAGTGACGTGAGTGTCACTTTGAGATTCCCAGAGTCATTTTCAGTTTCACTGACTGAAGACAGATTCACTTCATAATCACTGCTGATGAGAAGCATTTCTTACACGATGCCATTATGAGGCTAGTAGAAGACGAGTGTACACTATTGCCCATGTAATGCTCTGGCCTCTAACATTGTTGACACTTTTACAGCCTGAGTAAACCTTTGGTCTTACACAAGATGCATCTATACCATTGCTTAAATGACACTCTGCACTTAAGCTTTTAGCTCCATTTTTACAGCCCTAGTGAAACTTGGGTCTAATGCTAAGGAGGTTAATGTCAAATTTAGCATAGGTACAACATCCATTAACAAATGTGAATTCTTTAAATTAGCCTAATGTTGTATTTTCTAAGATTTTTGGGAATAGGTGCTCAAATGTTCAAACTTACAATGCAGTTAATATTTGACAATGCACAATTACATGAAGCAAAAATAGCAGAATGTTTTTGGTTGCTAATACTTTATCATTGTAATTCAAAGTATATTTTTTAGATTATTCCAGTATATCAAAGTATCGTAATCCTGACAGTAGTGGACATAAAGCAGGAATATATCCTACACGCAGTTTCCACAGTCTTTCCAAGAGGATTAATTTAGAATCTCCAGGTGACATGGATGCTTTTGGAACGTGGAAGAAAAAACAGGGTATCTAGAGAGATGCCACAAGCAGACATTTTTTTATAAATATAGAGACTGATGTCAAAGTCCTGTCTTCTGGAGCTGTGACATAGTAACAAAGTAACACACTGATTAGTCCTTCTAAGGTTAAACATTTGTCATTACAATTTATTTGCTGTTGAGTTCACAACATTAAAATTAAGCATATAGTTCTTCAGATAATTCAGTTTAGCTTTTAATTATGTCCACTTCTGGTGTTATTTCAATTAGTGGTACTTTTAAGCTTAGATATTCTTCTAGTCACATAGGTGTACTTGGAAGAAAGATTTAGGCTGTTTAGCAGACACAACTTGCCTGAAAATTACACAAATTACTGAATTTCCAGAAATAAAAAATGTTTATTTTTACATTTATGAAGAAAGCCATAATAACCTTTTTGCTTTCCTCAGCTGAAGACATTTCTTCCTATTTTTGGAAGAAAACAACCCACAAAATTTAACAAAAAGACGTCTTTATTAGTATAAATGCTGATCCAGAACTTTAACATTAAAGTCCTGAACACCCAATTATTACAGTGTGCACACTATATAGCTTGAAAATCAACCCATTGTCTTAGCCATGTTATAAACCAATCTCAAACTGCTTATTTCCTACTAGACAAGACTTACTGTAGGTAATGGCTGGTAACATTTTGGTGAACCTTTTAGGGCCGGTTTATACAGGATGAGACAAAAGTACCAGATTTCAAACGTTTATTGTGTTGTAATGACATTTTTTTTTTGGAATAAAGGGTACACAAAATGCTTTTTTTTCCTCCATGGTTTTCAAAATGTCTTCAAGGTGGTGGCCATCATGAACAATGCACTCTTCAAGACGATTTCTGAACACTCACATGTCTCGTTCGGCCATTTTAAGTGGAATAGCAGTGTTTTCATGGCGAATAGTGTCCTTGAGGGCTTCAAGGTTTTGAGGTCGGTGTGAGTACCTTCGACTTGAGAGAGCCCCACAAGAAGAAATCACAAGGAGCAAGATCAAGAGAACATAAAGGCCAGCCGACATCGCCGTGCAGGGAGATCAACTTCCCCGGAAACATCTTCCGCAAAACTTGCATGAATCTCTGCGCCGTAAAAGCTGTTACTTCATCCTGTTGAAACCAAGCATCCACCACATTCATTTCTTACATTGAAATGCTAGAGAAGTTTCTGTGGCCTCAATTGGAACGTTCTGAAGTAAACATCTTAAAACTGATCCAGTTGTTAAATGCTACGTGGTTCTGGAGCTTCCTTCTGTGCTGACAGCAGTGGCAGGCAGCGACTGCCACACAACACACAAAATCTGATATTCCAGCTTTTTGTACATTTAGAATCCTTAGGTTTATACTTGATATCACTTTCTTGAATTTGTTAAAGCACATATGTTACATTTTGCAGATAAATTGTTAACTTCATTTAAATAAAATTGTAAATAATTCCGCATGTAGTGGTGGCACAGTGGCGGAGCGGTAGCACTGCAGCCTCGCAGTAGGGAGTCATGTCCTTGGTGTTCCCCGTCTGGAGTTTGCATGTTTTCTTGGTAGGTTTCCACAGTGCGCTCTGGTTTCCTTCCACAGACATTCAAGTTTGGGGATTTGGTGATGCTAAAATGACACTACTGTATATGTGTGCTTATATTCACCTTGCGGTGAGCTGATGTCCTGTCTAGGGATTGTTTCTGCCTTGCGCCTGATGCTTACTGCAATGGGTGCATCCCTGGATTGATAGAAGTAATCATTAAACATCCATCTTTTTCAGAGATATTGTGGCATGGCGTCCTAGGAATTTAATAGGCTTCGGGCAATTCACAACACAATGAAGCTGAATGTTGTTTTCTGATTATGATGATATCTCTCGCTGCTACCTGGTGGAATCTTTCAGATTTACAAAGTTTGTGTGCAAGTACAGGGTGATCCAGATCTAATTATGCAGATGCAGATCATCTGGATGATTTTGATTTATGTGGGGACAATTCCAGTTCGGCGCAAAGATGATTCTTTGTGTCATCAGTTTGCATAGTTCTCGATTAGTCCAGGATTTTTCGGGTGATTTTCAATGTAATAAACTTAAGTTATAGCATAATGAAAATTGCATAATTAGATCTGGACCAGCCTATATACATTACACTGCTTGTATAACAGCAACTTCCGCAGGTGCACACTTCGCATGAAGTATAAACCTGGGTTTATTAGCCAGCAAATTATCAGTTTGTTCCTTACAGAGATCATGAATTCTTATCAGTGATGACCTGTCTTTAAATTCCAAGATACTCCTTTAACAAAAACAGGACATAAGTCACATCACCTCCACATAACAATAATCACCGTCTGTGGAAATATTTATGGATGTGATATGCTTAAGATACATATTTGATTGAAATTGAATGAAAATAACTAGTATCAAACTATTTAACATACACGAAACCCAGTTCAGTTTTGTTGTTTTCCAAGTCACAGGATTTAAAATTAAAAATGTTGCACTGCACACTCAAATCTGTAAGAGCGTAGATTATTATCCTGCCTTACATGACTCCAAAGCAGCCACAAAATAAATAAAAGTATTTTGACATGTATGCTGTCACTCCGTGTTCGGATATTGTTTTGTCTTTGTACAAAGTCGCATAGTGGTAATGAAAGTGTGCCTGTGCTTGGAACATTAAGCGGGTTATGAGTGTAGTCCAGTGGAGAAGTAGGAATGGGGGACAATGGTGCTTGGACACGGTATGGAACAAACATGCCTAGTGTAACTACACCCCAAAGTTGGGACAAATGAAAAAAGTAAAGGAGGAATAGATTTGGAAAATTAAAGCACCATGAGTTTGACATTGAAATTTGAATTACTTTGACTACTTCGAAAATATTACTATTACTATTTAGTGATATTTTTTAACAACATCACCATTTATTTATATAGCACATTTTCATACAAATGATGTAGCTCAAAGTGCTTTACATGATGGAGAAAAAAGACAAGTGGTAGTGCTGCTGCTTTGCAGTAAGAAGACTGTGGAAGATTGAGAGTTCGCTTCCCGGTTCCTCCCTATGTGGATAGCAATTTGAGTACTGAGAAAAGCGCTATATAAATGTAATTATTATTATTAAAATAGAATTAGGGAAGACTAACATAGAATAAAAGGTCCGATGGCCAGGGATGACAGAAAAAACAAAAATCTCCAGACACCTGGAGGAAAAAAAAATCTGCAGGGGTTCCAAAGCCACGAGACTGCCCAGCCACCTCTAGGCATTCTACCAAACATAAATGCCCTCAATCAGTCCACATTGTATTCAGGGTTCACCTGGAAGAACTTGATGATGACGGTCATATAGACATCTGGCCTTTAATTCATCAATGTAGGGACATCATGGTGCTTTGATCAGGTGGTGGTGGCAGTGCAGGTCTCCACCACAGAAAACTGGTAACAGAAGAGAAAATAGGGGTTAGTATGAATTTCAGAGCCACCAATAATGATGATAATTGGGTATACAGAGCATCAAACTAAAATGAAGCTATGAGAAGGCCATGTTAAAGTAATGTGTTTTTAGTAGTTGTTTAAAGTGCTCCACTATATTAGCCTGGTAAATTCTTATTGGCAAGCTATTCCAGATTTTAGGTGCATAACAGCAGAAGGCTGCCTCACCACTTTTAAGTTTAGGTCTCCAAATAATAAGCAGACACTCATTTGAAGATCTAAGGTTACGATTTGGAGTGCAAAATGAAAGACATTCTAAAATTGTAAGATGGAGCGAGATTATTTAAGGCTTTGTAAACCATAAGCAGTATTTTAAAGTCAATTCTAAATGACATAGGTAACCAATGTAGTAATATCAATACTGGAGAGATGTGCGCTGACTTTCTTTTCCTAGTTAAGATTGTAGCAGCTGCATTCTGCACTAGTTGCAATCGATTGATGTTTTTTTTTTTTGGATAATCCTATGAGAAGTGCGTTACAGTAATCTAGCCCACTGAAAACAAAAGCGTGAACAAATTTCTCGGTATCTTGCAATATTAGAAGAGGTCTAACTTTTTCTATATTAAGTGGAAAAAATGCTGTCCTAGTAATCCGATTAAGTGATTTTAAATTCAGGTCAGAGTCGATAGTTACCCTTAAATTTTTTACCTCCACCTTGACTTTTCTTTTTGATCCTAATGCATTAAGTTTATTTCTGATAACCTCATTATATCCATTTTTGCCAATCAATAAAATTTCTGCTTTCTCCTTATTTAGTTTGAGAAAATTACTGCTCATCCATTCAGAAACACAAATAGGACATTGTGTCAATGAATCAAGAGGTTCAGGGTTGTCCGGCACTATTGATAAATACAGTTGTGTGTTATCAGCATAGCTGTGGTTGCTCACGTTATGCCCCGAGATAATCTGGCCTAATGGAAGCATATAAATCAAAGAGCAGCAGACCCAGGATAGAGTCTTGTGGAATACCATATAGAATATCGTGTGTCTTTGAAGTATAATTACCACAACTAACCAATTTCTAATTTTCTAGTTTTTAACCAGCTAATTATGCAAATATAAATCTTAAAAGAGCAAATATTGCAAACTTACCCGGTAGTTCTTAAAATCTGGTTTGTCAGTGAACCTATTATACAAAAACTACTGTAAAGAGCTGGTTTAAATGGAAACCTGTGGAATTATCATCTTATTCACTACTGGAACAGTACAAGTCTAATAATTTGTTTTTTGTATGGATTTAAAGCAGTAGTTTTGAGTTACTGGGCTGAAAATGTCAAAGAATAAATTTAAAATACCAATATGCTAAGGAATCAAGTAGTGCATGATATATCATTGTATATAATCCCAATGATGAACCCTCCCCAAATATAAACCCCTATGGTTGCTAGTCTGTGGGAATCCTCATCTCTGCCAACATTATAGTTCAAGCCATTCAATTCAATGTATATTGATATTTATGAATCCCAATACTAGTTTACTTACACAATAGTAGTGTAACTACTTCATGAATATACCAGTATTTTAAAGCTGTTGTGTTAGTATTGGTATATTGTGTTACAGAAAAATACCCAATATTGTTTACTTCCTTAAATGGAGGTACTTTAATAAAAACCTACTGATTGGAATTTCTGCTTTTGTTTATTGAAGATCGTAAAATTTCACTGGCTTTGGTATTGAATCATGACATGTATAGTTTTAATATGAGATGTGCACTAATCAGATTTCATTTAAATAGGTGGTATTGCATATTGAAGAAAAACTACTTAACGGTAGTGTTGTACATTATTGTTTATAGTAGATTTATCACTTTTCCAAAAAAAGTTAGGATTTTTTTTATTAAATTAGAGAAAAATTAAAAACTAGAATAGGGTCTCTAGTCTTTGTACTAGGGGAACAGTCCATTTGAAGCCACTTTCTGCTGTTAATGACGGAAGTTATGTAATTCAATGCACTTATCCTGTCTTTGTTGGGGCCCAATTTAACATTATATTATTACAGTAAGATACCTTACTCTTTTTAATTGTTTAACCTGTTGCCAAATAACAATGAAACCAGCTATGCAGGTCCCATTCGCACCAATGTTTTTTTTTTTTTTTTCATGAAATCTTTCATGGTTTGCAACTAGAAAGACAACAAGTAAAAGATCAATAATTGCTAATCTACTTTGTTCAACAAAACACCTTAATGACCCCTTTAGGAAAGCAAAATTATATAATAAATTGGCTGACAAAATAGGGTGAAAGTGCTAGCAAAAAAAAAAAAAACTTCATTGACTTCTGATGTGGAGATTGGTTGTTGCAAAACTTTCTTTGATTGGAGAGCCTTGAACTACAACATGAATTTTTAAAGTTTATTGAATTACTGAAATTTAAGTGTTCTAAAGGTAACAGGAAGTTAATAAAGATGAAGGTACTGTAGTAATTTGATGATTTTTCCGACTTTCTGTGAACCGTGCCTCTGCATCTTGGATAAATCTTAAGAGTACAGACCTTGAGAATTTTACAGTATTTTAAAGAAAACTTAATTTGATTCTGGAAAAAATGGATTTATATCCCAAAATTTTTGATTTGAAATATTTGTAAAATATTTGTTAAAAATGTATACTAAAAATACATTTTTGATCTAATTTATTAAAACTAAAATTTATTCCCATCTAAGTTAGAAATGACATAAATTAATTGCAGTTTCAACTAATAAAAAGACTTTCTCTGAGGCCGAGCCTACTAATAAAAATAAGCACGCAATAGGTGTGTAATGATATGCATTCTTATTGTTTGATACAAGTCTTTGAAAACTTTGAATAGTCTGAATCAAATATGCAGTTTTGAATTTTGCTTTAATTTTATACATGAATCTCTGAGTACAGTTGCAGAGAAGGTAATGGTAGCTTAAACCCAATCTTTTTTTAGGAGCAATTGTGCTGAAATAAATTATGCACACCTTAAGGTGATTCAAAATGTAAGCTAAAATTGACTTATATCTAAATATACTGTAGCTTGACATAGTTTGATGTGAACAGTGACAGAAAATGAAGTTTTTAGACTGCAGTTGCATTGCACAAATAACCATCCTAAAGTGTGCCTGTTGCAAGTTGAGTGCCAAATGCAATTTGACAAAATGACTTCTCTTTAGCATTGTTATGGCATTGGTTGTTTGAACACCATGTAGAGGATGAGACCCAAGGCCAAGTGCACTATATAATCAATATTATTCTTAATCAGTAATAGCTATATCATCTGTAATTTTTGTCTTGGTTTTTTGTTTGCTCACTAGTTGTTGTTAGATGCATTTTCATTCATAACATACAGTGCTTTTACTGATCTACTGTATATTAGTCTATGCAGTTTTGTAGTTTATATTGCAGTTGTTTAGTGCATTTAAAGGTTTTTCTGTATTTTTATGTAACCTAATTGCATTTTCCTCTAACCACAGAGTTGCAGAAGAAAGAGTCAGGTCTGTTTTATTTTTACACCTTTTAAAAGGAGTTACTCCCCCTGAACACACCTAATTTGTTTACCCTGTCCCCAGCTAACCTCACATTTATTTACTTATGACTTAGACTTTTTCTGGTTGCTGCATCTGTTAATGTCAATTTTGTAATTGGTCTCCATCTGAATGACCACATTTTTTGGTGTACAGAATGAATATTTTCCAGATGAGTTCAGTTTTGTTCCTTCTTTTTTCTCTTGAGGTATGACTGATACAAAATATCAGATAAAACAAGGCTTTCTTCTGTTTTTGCAGATTCAAATTACCCAGTTTCCTCCTTTCTTTGCTGCTCGAAAACAGTGAAACTAATTTTATTTTATCTGAAGACATGACCTTTTGAGTGATGTTGCTTTTTTTTTTTTTTTTTTTTGTACAGTTAGTCATTATCCAGCCCGCTATATCCTAACAATGGGTCACTTATAATAAATAATAATAATAATACAAAGTGGTGGCTTTGCCTTTCTCTACTGAGAATGCAGGTAGCTTTTGAAGTTAACACCTGTATGCTTATGTGCTCCATTATATCCTCTTGCACTCATGTAGTTTACCCCAGTCACTTTAAAAGAGTTTTTCTGAAGAGGTCTGACATGATCACAAAATATTGTTCCAAAATTGTCATTAAAAATTTTAATTTTTTTTGTGTGTTTTGTGTAATTGAAAGTTTCAGCTTTTGATTATCATGAGTATATAACATTACCCATTCAGAGTCATGCAGGACTAATCCTGACAGCACAGGGTGCATGATAGGAGTTGCAGCTGTTCAAGATAGCCATCCGTAAGGACCATACCATCACCAGTGCCCCCACCAAAACCCCCTGGATTTCTCAGAGGAACAGATTCAGATGTGCTTAATGCTTTAGTCTAGAACTTAGATGGTTTCACTTGCTCACAGATTCCTCTAACAAATGCCCCCATACCTGACCTCAGAGCTCTCTCAGGTGTCCTCAGTTCACAGTATAGACCAGAGTTGTCATCAAGCTGTATGCTGTTACTCTTCTCAATAATATCCAGGGTGCCCTGCGAAAAGAAACACGTCCTTCTGGAAACACTGGTAACGCCAACACAACCATCTGCATCCTTCAGGGTCTTGTAATGGAAGGTCTCCCAGATCATATTAGGATCGGCAGTTACACTTTGGTCTGCAAGCTCCTGACACAAACTGTGTGTAAACTCATTAGAAACACCCTGATCTTTTTGGCCAGGTCCAGCCTCATTCCCTTAGAAAGTTGTAGCCTACTGAACTGGAAGTAATGCAAGTACAATTGCGTTATAATAATGCTGGTTCTAGCCTAAAAAAAAAGTCTCTCCATTCACTTGCATGAGAAGTTACAGAATTGGAAACAATGAAAAATACAATCAGTTGTTACTCATACCCTGTTGCTAGCAGAAAGTGATCACCCCAGATGAGTATTCCTTACTTTCTCTTTTCTTTCTCTTTGCGTAATCCTGTCATTTAAACCCAACTGCTGTTTGGTGATCACATGCTTTTAATAAAAAACAAAAACCCTTTTAACTCAATGCAAAAAAACATTTGTTTTCTTGTTAAAAGTAGAAGTAAAAGAACAGTGCCTTTATAGTTTAACATTATTCTGAAATATATGCAATAAAGTAAATAGTAACTTGACCATTAAGCAGTAATTATAGATCCTGTCAGATTAGAGGTATTTGCCACCAATTTTAATAAGATTCTGATTTCCAATAAGAGATATTAGTGACTCATAAGTAGTGCTTCCCTCTAAGGCTTAAAAATTTTTTTATAACAAAACATACAGTGGTGTGAAAAACTGTTTGCCCCCTTCCTGATTTCTTATTCTTTTGCATGTTTGTCACACAATGTTTCTGATCATCAAACAAATTTAACCATTAGTCAAATATAACACAAGTAAACACAAAATGCAGTTTTTAAATGATGGTTTTTATTATTTAGGGAAAAAAAAATCCAAACCAACATGGCCCTGTGTGATAAAGTAATTGCCCCTTGTTAAAAATAACCTAACTGTGGTGTATCACACCTGAGTTCAATTTCCGTAGCCACCCCCAGGCCTGATTACTGCCACACCTGTTTCAATTAAGAAATCACTTAAATAGGAGCTGCCTGACACAGAGAAGTAGACCAAAAGCACCTCAAAAGCTAGACATCATGCCAAGATCCAAAGAAATTCCGGAACAAATGAGAACAGAAGTAATTGAGATCTATCAGTCTGGTAAAGGTTATAAAGCCATTTCTAAAGCTTTGGGACTCCAGTGAACCACAGTGAGAGCCATTATCCACAAATGGCAAAAACATGGAACAGTGGTGAACCTTACCAGGAGTGGCCGGCCAACCAAAATTACCTCAAGAGCGCAGAGACGACTCATCCGAGAGGTCACAAAAGACCCCAGGACAACGTCTAAAGAACTGCAGGCCTCACTTGCCTCAATAAAGGTCAGTGTTCACGACTCCACCATAAGAAAGAGACTGGGCAAAAACGGCCTGCATGGCAGACTTCCAAGACGCAAACCACTGTTAAGCAAAAAGAACATTAGGGCTCGTCTCAATTTTGCTAATCTCAATGATTGCCAAGACTTTTGGGAAAATACCTTGTGGACTGATGAGACAAAAGTTGAACTTTTTGGAAGGCAAATGTCCCGTTACATCTGGTGTAAAAGGAACACAGCATTTCAGAAAGAACATCATACCAACAGTAAAATATGGTGGTGGTAGTGTGATAGTCTGGGGTTGTTTTGCTGCTTCAGGACCTGGAAGGCTTGCTGTGATAGATGGAACCATGAATTCTACTGTCTACCAAAAAATCCTGAAGGAGAATGTCCGGCCATCTGTTCGTCAACTCAAGCTGAAGCGATCTTGGGTGCTGCAACAGGACAATGACCCAAAACACACCAGCAAATCCACCTCTGAATGGCTGAAGAAAAACAAAATGAAGACTTTGGAGTGGCCTAGTCAAAGTCCTGACCTGAATCCAATTGATATGCTATGGCATGACCTTAAAAAGGCGGTTCATGCTAGAAAACCCTCAAATAAAGCTGAATTACAACAATTCTGCAAAGATGAGTGGGCCAAAATTCCTCCAGAGCTGTAAAAGACTCATTGCAAGTTATCAAAACGCTTGATTGCAGTTATTGCTGCTAAGGGTGGCCCAACCAGTTATTAGGTTCAGGGGGCAATTACTTTTTCACACAGGGCCATGTAGGTTTGGATTTTTTTTCTCCCAAAATAATAAAAACCATTTTAATAACTGCATTTTGTGTTTACTTGTGTTATATTTGACTAATGGTTAAATGTGTTTGATGATCAGAAACATTTTGTGTGACAAACATGCAAAAGAATAAGAAATCAGGAAGGGGGCAAATAGTTTTTCACACCACTGTAAATTCAAATTAGGTTAACTGTTTATTGTATATAAAAGTTTGGGCACCCTTGCTTAAAATGTCTAGTTAAATGAGCAGAAGATGGACTGATTAAAAAAAGACATAAAGCTAAAGATGACCCATTTCTTTTCAGCATTTTATGCCAGATTATTGTATTGTTTGCTTTGTATATTTGTACAGTGAAAAAGAGAAGGGAACACCATGCAAAAGTTTGGGCACCTGAAGATATTTGAAGTTTCAAACACTTACCAAGGTACCAGACCTTCATTAGGGCTATGACTTGTTCACATTTATTGTTAGGAAACCCCTGGTGATGCAAACTGCAAAGGTTTTTAAATTCTTAGACTCCTCAAACCTTGTCCCAACAATTGGCAGCCAATGGCTCCTCTAAGCAGCTGCCTAGCACTCTGAAAAATAAAATAACTGATTCTTACAAAGCAAGAGAAGTCTACAACAAGATGGCAAGGCATTTCCAGGTATCTGTTTCCTCACTTTGTAATGTTATTAAGCAATGGCAGTTAACAGGAATGCTGGAGTTCAAGTTGAGGCCTGGAATTCCAAGAAAACATTTCAAAAGAACTGCTTGCTGATCTTCCAGAACGACCACCTAAAAACCCCCATTTGAGTGCAAAAGACCTTCAGGACGATCTATCAGATTCTGGAGTGGTGGTGCACTGTTCTACTGCTTGATTGATAATGTTTTGAGCTTGTGTTGCAGCCAGTAACACAGGGAACATGGAATTACAGCATCTGTTTTTTTTTTTTTTTTTGTTTTTTAAGTTCTGGGTCCTGTAACAATGATGATCCGAAACTTGCCTCATATTCTGCAATGGAATACCTCAAGAGGTCCAAGCGAACAGATTTACCATGACCCCCACAGTCCTGTGAACTAAAGATCATTGAAAATTTGTGGATCGATATCAAAAGAGCAATGCAAGATAGCCTAAGAATTTTGCAGAAGTAGCGAAAATACCCCCAAGTAAGAATTGAAAGACTCCTAGCTAGCAACAAAAAGCATTTACAAGCTGTGATACTTGCCAAAGGGGATGTTACTGAGTACTGACCATGTTGGGTGCCCAAACTTCAGGCAGTTCATTTTTTGGCATTTTGTACCTGTGAGTGATGGAAATGAAAGATGTAATATTAATGAAATGAGTCCTCTTTAGCTTTATGCCTTTTGGCGATCAGTTCATCTTCTGCTTACGTACGTTCATAGTACTGGACCTTTTGAACAAGGGTGCCCAAACCTTTGCATGCCACTGTATAACAATAACAATTTAACTCTGAATTAAACTATCAATATAATGTTGCACTACAGTCTAAGAGTATTTATTTGTTGGTAGAGAAATACTGTCTAATGCTTCACAGTCTAACCACTAAAATGTTTCCACCTCCTTCCAACCTCCAGAGTGAAGTTGTCTGCTGCATTTGTTCAGAACAGGCTGTAGTCTGTGCCTCCAAAGAGTAGTTCATACTTTGAATAACAGTCCTTCAAATGTTGATAATAACGTATATCTGTTGTAACACATTGTTAATTTGTTGTGCAAATAGAGTATCCGTTAAAGATAAGGTACTGTACTTTTAACTTTGTTTTGTCAAAATTTAAAAAAAAAAGGTGGAAGCACTTATTTATGCAGCCTATTCAGTTATTTTACAAAACCTGTTTAAGATGTGCCAACACAGACGGCTTCCATTGAACTAAATTCGTTTGTTGTTTTTTTGTTTTTTTTTTGGGGGGTTTTGGTTCATGATCTATGGCTTCACTTCTGGTGATTCACATCAAGATATTGAGTCCAATTATTGGCCAATCAGATCTGCCAATGATTAATCATTTTGGCTCTAGAAATTGCTATGACTTTAAAGTTGTTGGTTGACATTTACAAAAGCCAAATGGAATTGTTTTCTTTGTGACCACATATTTATTGATGTATAAATAACAGTGAGCAATAGGAAAAAAATAAGTCAGATGGAAATTGAATAAATTGTTTTCTAATAATGCATGTGGTTTTTAAGGTCAGTTGCTGCAGGCTGTGTTTTTGGTCATTATAAATGGACACTAGATGTAAATGAACATGCAGTTTCTCACCCTCTACCTCCTTTGTATTATTTCAAAAATACCAAATAAGCTTTGTTTATTAAAAACTAGCAGAATACCTGCGCTTCGCAGCGGAGAAATAGTGTGTTAAAGAAGTTATGAAAAAGAAAAGGAAAGATTTTAAAAATAATGTAACATGATTGTTAATGTAATTGTTTTGTTATTGATATGAGTGTTGTCATCTCTCTCTCTCTCTCTGGGTGCCAAACAGGCAAATACATTGATTTTCGGAATATATAAAGTCATTTCCGAATATATAAAGTCAAAACTTGAATATATAAATTCAAAACCTGAGTATATAAAGTCGGCGTTGGAATATACAAAGTCAGCGCTGGAATATCCATCCATTTCCCAACTCGTTGAATCCAACCACAGGGTCACGGGGGACTGCTGGAGCCAATCCCAGCCAACACTGAGCGCAAGGCAGGAACCAATCCTGGGCAGGGCACATGCATCATTTTCAAAACATTAACCGAACATTATTTTTTTAATTTTTTTTAATACGTTTTTTGTTAACTTATTTCAGTTTTTTTAGTTTATTAAAAATGTGCCTGAGTCGTTTCAATCAATATATTTTGACTTTATATATTCAGGAAAGAGTTTATATACTCCAATGTTGACTTTATATAATCAGGAATGACTTTATAAATTCCGACGCTGACTTTATATATTCAAGTTTTGACTTTATATATTTCGACGCTGACTTTGTATATTAAAATTTAGACTTTAAATATTCGAACGCTGACTTTATATATTCAGAAAATCAATGTATTTGCCTGTTTGGCACCCCATTATCTCTCTCTTTCTCTCTCTCTCCCTCCCCAACCCGGGGTGTGAGCAGCTGTTGCTGGGGGTGCCAGAATCCATTGAGGAAAAAAAATGGGGGGAAAAAAAATGGATGACTCTTACTTGCACTTACTGTAATGCTGCGTGGGTATTATGAAGTATCGTATCTGTTCAAGTTCTATTTAAATTTTAAATATAAGTAATTTTTATTTAGTCGACAGAAATATGTTTGGTAGGAATGAAAGGTAAATTTAGTCAGCATTGCATAAATTTTTATTCACCATAGAAATTTAAAGAGTAAATTCAACTTACATTCCTACCAAAGATATTTCTGTCGACTAAATAGAACCTACTTATATCCAAATTCTAGCTATTGAGCTGTCGCCTGCCTGACTGCCTGACTATCACCCTCGCTTCGCTCTTACTTTTTTACCGTTCATGTAATCCTGGCTAGTCGCGAAAAAATTAGAACATGGAAGGAGGATCACACTGAGTATGGCTTTACCAAAATAACTATTGATGGCAAATAAAGTATCCATTATTCATAAAGGTTCAATTGGTGATCTTTTTTTCTGCGTTAACCTCATATTTTTTCATACTTCTTCTCAAACCAAGGGGGTGCGAGGGTAAAATGAATCAGGAAGCACTGATTTATATATATTGAATATACTGAAATAGTTTTACTGTCAAATAATGCAAACAATACGCGGCACGTGTTTCGTCCTAATTTTGGGCTCATCAGGCGTATACTGTACACTCACTGCACCCCGTCTCGGGAATCGAACCTTGGATGTCCGCGCTAGAGGCAAAGCCTCTCGTGTTGCACCACGGCGTGTGTTTCGTTTGACAGTATGTAGATCGGGTATGTGTGTGTATATATATATATATATATATATATATATATATATATATATATATATATATATATATATATATATATATATATATATATACACACACACACACGTACAGGTTCTTCTCAAAAAATTAGCATATTGTGATAAAGTTCATTATTTTCTGTAATGTACTGATAAACATTAGACTTTCATATATTTTAGATTCATTACACACAACTGAAGTAGTTCAAGCCTTTTATTGTTTTAATATTGATGATTTTGGCATACAGCTCATGACAACCCCAAATTCCTATCTCAAAAAATTAGCATATCATGAAAAGGTTCTCTAAACGAGTTATTACCCTAATCATCTGAATCAGCTAATTAACTCTAAACACCTGCAAAAGATTCCTGAGGCTTTTTAAAAACTCCCAGCCTGGTTTATTACTCAAAACCGCAATCATGGGTAAGACTGCCGACCTGACTGCTGTCCAGAAGGCCATCATTGACACCCTCAAGGAAGAGGGTAAGACACAAAGAAATTTCTGAACGAATAGGCTGTTCCCAGAGTGTTGTATCAAGGCACCTCAGTGGGAAGTCTGTGGGAAGGAAAAAGTGTGGCAGAAAACGCTGCACAACGAGAAGAGGTGACCGGACCCTGAGGAAGATTGTGGAGAAGGACCGATTCCAGACCTTGGGGGACCTGCAGAAGCAGTGGACTGAGTCTGGAGTAGAAACATCCAGAGCCACCGTGTACAGGCGTGTGCAGGAAATGGGCTACAGGTGCCGATTCCCCAGGTCAAGCCACTTTTGAACCAGAAACAGCGGCAGAAGCGCCTGACCTGGGCTACAGAGAAGCAGCACTGGACTGTTGCTCAGTGGTCCAACGTACTTTTTTCGGATGAAAGCACATTTTGCATGTCATTCGGAAATCAAGGTGCCAGTGTCTGGAGGAAAACTGGGGAGAGGGAAATGCCAAAATGCCTGAAGTCCAGTGTCAAGTACCCACAGTCAGTGATGGTCTGGGGTGCCATGACAGCAGCTGGTGTTGGTCCACTGTGTTTTATCAAGGGCAGGGTCAATGCAGCTAGCTATCAGGAGATTTTGGAGCACTTCATGCTTCCATCTGCTGAAAAGCTTTATGGAAATGAAGATTTCATTTTTCAGCACGACCTGGCACCTGCTCACAGTGCCAAAACCACTGGTAAATGGTTTACTGACCATGGTATTACTGTGCTCAATTGGCCTGCCAACTCTCCTGACCTGAACCCCATAGAGAATCTGTGGGATATTGTGAAGAGAAAGTTGAGAGACACAAGACCCAACACTGGATGAGCTTAAGGCCGCTATCGAAGCATCCTGGGCCTCCATAACACCTCAGCAGTGCCACAGGCTGATTGCCTCCATGCCACGCCGCATTGAAGCAGTCATTTCTGCAAAAGGATTCCCGACCAAGTATTGAGTGCATAACTGAACATAATTATTTGAAGGTTGACTTTTTGTATTAAAAACACTTTTCTTTTATTGGTCGGATGAAATATGCTAATTTTTTGAGATAGGAATTTTGGGTTGTCATGAGCTGTATGCCAAAATCAATATTAAAACAATAAAAGGCTTGAACTACTTCAGTTGTGTGTAATGAATCTAAAATATATGAAAGTCTAATGTTTATCAGTACATTTCAGAAAATAATGAACTTTATCACAATATGCTAATTTTTTGAGTATATATATATATATATATATATATATATATATACACATACATACACACACTCCTGTAGCCACAATAAATGCCTTTATTTTATAGACAAACCAGGGATGAACAACTTCATTTCTACTGCAGCCACAGCTGCGACACACATAAAAAACATCAATAATAACTCATAAATGTGCAATATAATTTAGGAAAATCGCAACATTTTACTCACCAAAAATTTGGATTATTTGTAAACAAAATCCATCATCCTTTCCATCCTTTGGAGCGATTCAGTTCCATCAAAACCTCACTTTCTATCCCCATCGAAGCTAATGGTGAAAGGCGAACCCGCCCTATGATATTCCTGGCATAAGTTTGAATTCGCTTTAGGGCTGAAAATGTCCGCTCGACAGAAGCAGTGTACATGGGAATGCTCACCGCCAAATATACCAATGTGAACAACCGCCCCATGCTCTCATTCAGATTTTTCTGATGAAGGAAGTCAAGGAGATCAGTGGGAGATTTTCCTGCAAAATCATCCATAGCATACATTAGTCAGTTCCGTTTTTAGTCGAGACAGATCCAAAAGCACTCCGTGGCTGTTGTGTTAAAGTGTAGAAGGCTGCATGCATCAAATTTTTCTTGTATTCCCGAAAGTTTTGGGGCTCGAGGAGCGTGACAAACATCAGGTTTTCATGGTCTTGAAATCTGGTCTGTGTCTGGCAAATAATATTGTCCAGAACCTTGCCATGGAGTTGTCCGTAGTGCAAGCGATGATCTTTTGCTCGGAGCGTTTATGGTGCGTTCAATGGCGTCGTAGACTTCCTCATATCGGCTTCTATCCATTTAGTGGGTCTGAATACGGTGACGTTGCCGTACGCCTGCTAAAGGGCCCTACTGACACCAACTCAAAATCTGATTGATGTCCGTCCTTTCTCCTTGCTTTGCGGTTCTCTTCTGTTTTATTGTTCGTTTATTAAGATTGTTATAGTTATTGTGTAGCTATTTTAGACTTGGTTTACTGTTCAGATACCCATTTCCTTTATTTAATCCGCGGGCTCTCCGCTATTTTTTTGTTCCTTTATTACGATTATAGCTATTTACTGATTCCCTTCTTTGGCTGACTGCCTGCCCATATAAGGCGCTCCGCTGTTTTTTTTGTGAAGCAGTCTTTACACAGCTTCTCCACTGTTTTATAAACAAACGCCATATAAGGCCTTCGTTTTTCCTTGCTTCGCCAACTAAGCAGCCTTTTTATTTAATCCACGGGTTCTCCGCTGTTTTATCGTTGGGAGCTCTTTCTTCTTTTCTACGCACTGCGGTCACAGTCAGTTCACGTGATTATGTGGGAGGCGTGATGATGTCACACGCAGATACGCGCCCCCCCCCCACGGCCATCAGGCTAACGTCCATTACGGTATATGGAGAAAAATAGGTTCCAGTTATGACCATTACGTGTAGAATTTCGAAATGAAACCTGTACAACTTTTGTAAGTAAGCTGTAAGGAATGAGCCTGCCAAATTTCAGCCTTCTACCTACACGGGAAGTTGGAGAATTAGTGATGAGTGAGTGAGTCAGTGAGGGCTTTGCCTTTTATTAGTACAGATTAAATAAAAATTGTTTGTGGGGACAGTTTTACTTCTGATTGAGCTTTCTATATTTTGAATCATTTTGTTAAAGCCTTTTGCTGTTTATCACAAAAGTGAAAATTTCACTAAACTGATTACAATTTAATTACAATTTAGCCTTCGTGTCTGCCCCTGTTGATTATTCTGTGTACATAATTTATAGGACAAAGAAAACTAATAAGGAACATGTGAATAGGGATGGGTACCGGTGTCCGGTGCCATTGTGGAACCGGTGCTGACATGAACGGTAGCAACCAGACCGAATAGCAGTGCACAATTCGGTGCTTCATTTCGGTGCTTTTTTCCCTGAGAAATCTAGCCAATCACTTCCTTTCCAAGGATAGTAGGCGGGCCCAGGTATGTACGGGTTTTTTTTTTTAGAGCAGAGCTAAAATGCCGAAGCGCAGTCGAGAGTGTGGCTGTACTTCACAGCAAAAGAGAGAAACTCAGCAGCCTGCAACAAATGCTTAAAGGTAATAATGTGCAAAGGAGGTAACACCTCAAATCTAATGAAACACATGGCGTCGCATGGCGTTTTTTTAAAAGCCGAAAAATGCACCGCATTTGATAACTTGCAGCAAGACATCACACCGAGCACATCTACTGCGGGTGTGGTGCCTGTTCTCGGAGTTAGCAACATCCAAGAACCTGAGGAGGAGAGTCCGGCCCCTAGCCCTGCCAGTGTAGCAGAAATGATAACTGATGATGATGATGGCAGCAGCACCCGTTCTTCTCTGGTTGAGTAGCTTAATGTTGTTCGTGCAATTTACGTTGAGTAGGCTAACCACGTTATTACATTAATGCATGTAAGGTGAAATAGCAAACACCGTCGTAGTTACATGCGGCTGTCTTCCTGTTTGATGGCAGATACTCCCTTCACCCTGGCCAAAAAGGCTAAAATGACGAAAGAAAAAGTGGACGAAATTCATAGGGCAGTGACAAAATTTATAGTCAAAGATCTCCATCCATTTTCAACGGTGGAGTCACCATCATTCAGGTGAAAAATGTTGTATTACTCTTACATAAAAAAAAAAATAGACTGTATAATACTGTAAAGGTTAATATGTTCATAGCTGCTTAGCTTTGTAAGTCTTCTCTAAATATTATAAGTAAACTATATTTGAATAAAAGGTGAGCTATATGTTTTTATTTTTTATCTGGAAGAAAAAAATTAATGAAAATTCAAATGTATTTTCTGTTTATTCTGGGAACTGGTTTATATGTTTTATTTATGTGTCCCAGCGTCATCAACGCCTTCTGAAAGAGTTTTCTCTTGTGCTGGGCATGCCATCAGCCAAGAGCGATGCCGTATAGCTCCAGAAAAGGCTAATATGATTATCTTCTTGCAAAAAAACTGCTAAACATCACAGGTTTCATGACAAAGTTTGTGTTTTCAATTATTTAAGCACTGGTTCCAACCAAAGAAGTTATGTTTTATTGACAGAAAGGGCTAGGTTTGTTATAATTTTGTTTAAAAAAAATTACTGGGAAAAATAAAAACGCAAGAGGTTTTTGGACGAAGTTTGTGTTCTTTATTTTTTTAAGCACCGGTTCGAGCACCGTTTCAAAAGTACCGTTTTGGCACCGGTATCGGATAAAACCTAAACGATACCCATCCCTACATGTGAATATACTGTTCTGTTTGAAAACTAAGGCTACAGACACCATTTTGTTAAGCATTTTTACAAAAGTAAATTGCACACTTATAGTGTCTTTCAGGATATGTAATCAGAATGAGTGTGCTGAGCGTGTACACAGTGAAGGTAGAATTAAATCAAAAATGCATATCCAGTTTAACAAATTTATTTAAAAGCAGAACTAAATTTGACTGAAATGAAAAATGTAGAGATGGGTTTCCAGGTGTCTAACCATGATTTTTAAAGAGGAAAAGAAGTGCTTAACATTTTGAAAGAATGTCTGGCTACAGATTTATGGTATTCACATTAATCAATGTAGAATAGAATAAGAAATGTTTATAAAAATGGCTATGTATGTATGCTTGTGTGTGTAAAATATAAAAATATATTAAAAAGCAATGCAATTGGTATATGTGCGAAGTTGTTTCCCTTATTTAATAGTTTAAACTCCTTAAGTTTTTTTTTCTGTTTAAATTATATACAGGTATTTTGTATGCATTTTTCACACCTTTTCATGATCTGTAAAATAACTGTCGAGTGTGTTAATTTCAAGGATATCTTAATAAAATCTTATTTTATTTTGTTGCAGTGAATCTAAACCAGAGAATTCAGAGAGTGAGACAGAGAAGCCAGAAGATGGTAATAGTGAGCAGTTAGATGCAGCTGAAAAGGTATTAAATATTTAATCTTGTTCTGTGCAGGTGATTATGAAATACACCTTGTTTCTACCATTTTTGTGTAAAACTTTAAGCCTTTTTAGATGTAGTTAATATCCACTTTCTTTTTTAGTTTTGAACTACTGTTGTGTTGATTTATAATAAATAAAAGAAATTAAGGCGTGCTATGATTTGATTAAAAAAGTCACTCAACTTTTAAAAAAACAATGCTAATAAGCCAGCTACAGATTGTCTGTCTGTTTGTAAAGATAATCATTCATATATACTTAAGTGTTGAAATTATGTAAAGAATGGAGCAATGATAAGCCATACAGTCCTGAAAAAAAATTGGAACTGAGGTAAAAATGTTTTAGCAGGCTCAGAGAAAAAGAAATACCATTTCCTTGAGTGATCCAGTCTAATCCGTACCTGAATCCAGTAAAAAATTGGTGGCACAGCTTGAATACTGTAGACCATGTTATTCTTGTGCTACTTAAAATCCTGTATTAAATAAAGTTGCACCATTCTTCGGGCCAAAAAATGTATATTGAAATTTTCTTGTGTGTACTATTTTGTTCAGTTTACTTTTATAGTTTACAGGCAACCTTATTTTAAAAAAAAAAAAAAAAAGTCATACTTTTTATATACTCTTACAGCAGCACCATGTCATTAATAAAAGTTTTCACTCTTATTAGAACAATCTAGACGAGAACAGGCCATTTAGCCCAACAAAGCTTGTCAGTCCTTTCTACTTATTTATTCCAAAAAAAATCAAGTCGAGTTTTAAAAGTCCCTAAAGTCTTACTGTCTACTACACTACTTGGTAGCTTATTCCAACTTTCTGTCATTCTTTGTGTAAAGAAGAACTTCCTAATGTTTGTGCAAAATTTATCCTTAACAAGTTTCCAACTGTGTGCCCATGTTCTTGATGAACTCATTTTAAAATAAGTCCTGATCCACTGTACTAATTCCCTTCATGATTTTAAACACTTCAATCATGTCACCTCTGAACCTTTGTTTAAACTGTATAGGCTTAGCTCTTTAAATGTTTCCTCATAATTCAACCCCTGTAGCCCTGGAATCAGCCTTGTTGCTCTCTTCTCTGGACCTTTTTCTAGTGCTGCTATGTCATTTTTGTAGCCTGGAGGCCAAACTTACACACAGTACTCCAGATGAGGCCTCACCAGTGCATTAAAAAGCTTGAACATAACCTCATTGGACTTGTACTCCACACATCATGCTGTATAACCTAACATTGTTTGCCTTCTTAATGGCTTCTGAACAATGTTAGGAAGTTGATAGTTTAGACTCCTCTATGACTCCTAAATCCTTCTCATAAGATGTTTTCTTGATTTTTTTTTTTTTTGATTTTTTTTTCTTTCTGACCACCCATTGTGTATTCAAACCTAAGATTTTTACTCCCTATGTGTAATACTGTACATGTACCGACTTAAAATTTCATCTGCCTCAAACCTGCCCAAGCTTATATGCTCTCCAGGTCCTTCTGTAATGATATAACAGTCCAAATGATCTGCTAATTCACCTATCTTGGTACACCCCTCACATTTTTGTAAATATTTTATTACATCTTTTCATGGGACTACATTGAAGATATGACACTTTGATAGAATGTAAAGTAGTCAGCGTACAGCTTGTATAACAGTGTATATTTGCTGTCCCCTCAAAATAACTGCTGGCAACAAAAGTGAGTACACCCTTAAGTGATTCCTTCAGAATCTCTCCAGTGCGCAGTGACTTCATTAAAAAATGTGTCAAGGGTTTATACAATATATGTACTTTCTAGCCTCAAGAATTCAAGGGTAAATGTTATCTGGTCCTGGTGATTTGGTTTATTTCATCCTATTTAATCTGAGCAGTACTCCCACCTCTACAATATCCTCAATAATATATCACTACATACTGCACAGTTACCTACTATTAATTTTAGGTAGACGAAGCTGAACCAGAAAAAAATGAAAAGGATGAAGATATTGAAAATGGAATGTGGGAAGAAACATTTAAAACACACCGGGACAGCAAACCTAATGGTAAGCATATCCAAAGCTTTCCAGTCTTTATTATCGAATACCTTTTTTATTCATAGTTTCTAATGTAAGCGATTCACTATTTCTTTTCAGGTCCTACATCCATCAGCTTGGACTTTTCACTTCCAGGATTTGAAAATGTATATGGCATTCCAGAACATGCAGAGAACCTAAAACTTAAAACAACAGAGTATGTACAGTTATTCAAAAATGCATCTTTTAAAAGCTTATACTTGTGTGCTGTCTGTCCCTGGGAACTAACCGCTTATACTACATTGACTAACTGCTCTTTGTAGTATGCATATGACCTCTCTCTTTATAGCTGCTGTTTTCATGTATACTTTCATTTCTCACTTCAGTAAAGTACTTTGCCAATTTTGTTTTGACTGTAATGATTCTATCTATGTCCCAAATGATAGATGATGGTGAAGACCAATGTATTTTAGTTATGTCATTTACTTCATTCATTAATTAGATCACTACTTTAAAAAATAAAAAACATTGATACCTTTAAAAGACCCCATCCACTAGGTTGATTGATAATCCTGTTAATTTAGGGCAGGGGTCCTCAATACGTCGATTGCAAAAGTAGTGCAGGTAGATCGCGTTGCATTCAAAAAAATAAAAATAAAAAATATTTAAAACGTTAGTCTTAAATTTGCAACTTGATTAACATACAGAGTGGCCAGTCTGAGATCTCTTCTCTTCTCTTCTAACACACTGGTCATCCTGCACTCACAATCAAATGCGCGAGCTACTGCAAAACTCTGGCTGTGATCTAGTTAGCTTTCCAATTTATATCGACTAAAGAAGGGATTTATAAAAAAAAAATTGTTTGGGGAGGGTATGGGCTGGATGTGGAATTGGAAGAGGATTTTTTTTTCTCACAATGTCACAATCAAAGTGCATTTGTCTGATCTGTCAATCTATCATTGCTATTCCAAAGAAGGAAAATGTGGAAAGGCATTCTGGAACTGTCCATTAAACCTACGAAACTGACATCCTTCTGAAAGCGATCTGAGAAAGGAGAGGGAACTAAAATTGCATTTAATCGGACAGCAATTCAAATTCAAAAACTCCTTGACTGCATTATTCGGCTTTACTTATTTATGCGAGTCAGCCTTTTCCCACATGATAATTGTTAAATCCAAATACTGTAGTGACCAGAAATGTATTGAATTGTTATTGTGCGATAAAGGTTATTCAGTTATGCAAGGTACGACAACATATAATGTATGTGTGTGTGCATGCATACTAATTCTCCAACTTTCCGTGTAGGTGGCAGGCTCATTCCTTACAGCTTACGTACAAAAGTTAGGCAGGTTTCATTTCGAAATTCTACGCGTAACGGTCATAACTGGAACCTACTTTCGTCCATATATATGGCTATAGCCTGCAGCTCGGTCGCCGTGTGAGGCAGAGTTGTGCCTGCCCATATAAGGCCGTCAGCAGCTATCCAATAGACACGCTGCCTTGAAATATTCGAGGTTGAAGGACTGTACTTATGCAAACGAAGATGAGATGGTCAGGCACAAACTCCGCGAAAGTGCGAGAGAAACTTAAGTGCCGTGTCTTAGCTAACATTAAATAAAGACGTGGACATTGCAAGATCGCACGACATAGCACAAGCACAGCAGAGAACCTTCGATGCATGTACTCTGAGCGGCTCACATGAACTGATGTTGCAGGACTGGGAAAGGTAAACCTATGCATCCCTCTGATGCTGAACAAGCCTTTTGTACACATCAATAGGAAAGCAAGGTGTAAAGCTTAACTTTAAATTACATTCATAGACACGCTGACACTAAATATTCGCAGGCAAATCCACAACTTAATACCGGGAATGCCTGTTAAACATCTTAGATTCACGAGTACTGATTTGGGTAGTGATCACTCGAAGAATGAAACCTGTTCAAAAAACGCATTACACAATTGAGAAGGCAGCAAAACAATATGAAGCGAGTGATGCATACAAGCATATTCATAAGTGCAGCTACTGCGGAAACAAAACACGGTGTAAACCTTAAGTTTAAATTAAGTTCATAGACAAGCTGCCGCTGGCGTTTGACATGCCTGAGACGAATACGATATTCGCGAGATAGCACAAGCACAACTTCGGTGCATGTACTCCGAGCGGCTCACGTGAACTGACTTTGTTCTCCGCTGCGAAGCGCAGGTATTTTGCATAGTGTAGAGAGAGAGAGAGAGTTTTTAATGTAGGTAGATCATTTGGACCTGGTCATTTTAACAGTAGCTTGCAAGCCAAAAAAATGGCCACCCCTGCTTTAGGGTGTATGTGACTTGTAGTATTTTTATTCTTATTGTAGGAGACATGCAAGTTCCCCTACAGGTTCATCCTGTTTTGAATGAATAGTACAAAGGTCTAATTTTTTATGATCCAGCTGGGTACAAAAGCAAGAAACTTAGTACTAAGCGAAAATCTAGAAAAATGATTATGCCGTAAAATAGTACATTTTCTCTTAGGGTTTATATAAAATAATAAGAAATGCATTTATTATAGTGAATAATAAAATAACAGCATCAGCTTTTAAGCATAAGCTTAGA
This sequence comes from Polypterus senegalus, assembly GCF_016835505.1. Lineage (NCBI taxonomy): Eukaryota > Metazoa > Chordata > Cladistia > Polypteriformes > Polypteridae > Polypterus > Polypterus senegalus. The sequence continues at coordinate 12,435,918 of NC_053161.1, read as the reverse complement.
AGCATATGAGACTCAGACACATGCTAGGTGTACATTGGACCAGAATTCAAATTCAGCTCTTACAGTATCTTAGCAATAGATCAAATTAAAGCTGATAAAAGCTTGTCGCAAAAACAGAGAAAAGCTTAACTTGATGTGATGTGTAAATTATGGTAAGGCAGATAGCTATGGCTTGTGAAGTAACCAATTACAATAATTTTCTCTCCTAGATGAATATACTGTAATTTTTTCTGTACTCTTTCATCATGATAGCATTTCTCTTGTGTGAGTGACTGCTACTGAGTGTGCATCCTTTCCAGTTTCTTTTAATGATAAAAGGAGGATTATGAAACTTGTCAGTGCATCCCATCTGCATAGAATTTCAGAATCGGTTTAACCACCTGTTGTTGTTACCAATTAGCTGGAATTTTCACATAGCTTTCTAATGTGTTAAAAAAATGTAAGGGGATGGTCTAGTTGACATAAGAACATTGGAATTATCCCTTATTTTGATTAAATACTTTGAGTGACTGTTGCTGAGATGCATTAAATAGTCTGGGTCATCTCCAGTCTACCACAACCATTTTATGGAAGATGCACTTCATATCATCCTCATACTTCTAGATTTAAAAAAAAAAAAAAAAAAAAAAACTCTTATGACTGAAATACTATAAACTGTATCATTTATAGTCTACAGCTCAGCATTTACAGCTACCATACTCTTAAAACTGATCAGTCAGCTCCTAGA